>NC_056749.1:460972569-461085274 GCF_019279795.1 Protopterus annectens
TACATACTTTTGTAAGGTACATTTCTGTAGGTAACCCATGCAGGGAATTTCATTTAATTTTATTTTCTTCATTATATCTAACGTATTTTTAACATTGTTTTCCATTGGAATACACGTATACATATATTTTTTAAAAAACATGTTTATAAATTGATGCCTTTAATAACAATTTTTAATAATAATTTTTATGAGTGAGGTTGTGCTTTTAAATTCAAACTTAATAGATTAATTGGTTTCAATTATATAAGAGTTTATTTATTGATGTTGTATTTGTTGTACGAATGTTTGAAACTTTCTCTGAAGAAGTTGGAGCTTGGGCTCTAACGAAAAGTGTACGGAATAAAACGCACTTCATTTTGAATAAATCTACCCATTTTAAAGGCTCAGTGGTTTACTGGTGTTGGTTCGGATCCATTGCTTATTTCATTAGTTTGTCTTTGTTTTTTGGAGTCGCCAGTGTTATTAATATTATTTTGGAGTATTTTGTTATTAAACAGATTGGAGTGTTAATATTTTTATTAACTTAATTTTATTTATCGTATTTTTATTTTTATTATTAACATCTTCACATGCCTCTAGATTTCTAAATAATTGTGGAGTACTCAAAATTTTCATTTACCTCTTTTTACCGGGCTAAGCTATCTTGTTTGTATTGCTGAATTCTTCCCACCCAACTGATGTGGATATCTAAAGGCAAGACGGTGCATTTTCACATCTATTAACTTACAAAAATATGTGAGCTAACAAAGTGACTGTAAGGAAGTTTTGCAACTCAAGGGCCTTTACAGTGCCCCCAAATTACTAAGGTTTTACTAAGGCTTTAAAGGGACACTATCTCGTTTCTAAATGGAGTTCCTTGCCTCGGACCTAAACGCAAACGTTGCCACCCCTTTACTTAACTACCTCCCAGTTTGTGACATCACTGGCAGTTCCTACTGAAATATCAGTTTACTTCGTCTAACTCTATTCTGCCCCATTCACTCTTTGGTCCCCCTCTGCAAACTAAAGTGTTTTAGTTCTAGTTCCTGCAGGTTGTTAAAGTAAACCTCTCAGATTTTTAGGGTTTGCTGCATTTGTCAGCGTTAACTTGTTAAAAAAAAAATTGTAACTATTCCTAATCCAGCATTCTGTGAATATCACTTCAGCAATTCGAATTTTTAGATGTGTGTGTGTCTCTGAGAGATCATATTGTACGGCAGCTTCTCCCAAGAGAAACAATGACTCGTGAAGTTGAATGCAGGGACATTGTTAGATTCCTGCTTCTAAGGTAAAAAAAAAAAAAAAAACATTTTCTCGATAATTAGGCCAAAGTCAAGCAGGTAATACATGTAATATTAGGATAGGCTTTATAAAACATCAAAATGCTCGTGTCATTAGGATAGGCTTTATAAAACATTAAAATGCTAAAATACTCATGGCATCTGCCACTTGAATAATGCCGCGGTTGCGGTCCCCTGTTTAGTGCCGTAATTGCGGTAAAATTATTTAGTTTGTTTTATGGTTCCATCTTTTTTTTCTCCACTTTGGACTGCTTCGATTGTACCATTTGTGAGTTCCATAACTCTCAACTCTACAGATTTTCACAAAATGTCCAGATTTGTCCTCCATGTCTGACTAATCTGCTGTAGCTGAGCTGTACTTGTGCAATTCTTCTTCTCATCTCACATAACAGATGATCCATATTTTTCCCCTAATTATTATCTCCTGCACACTTGACTCGTAGTGTGATCCTCTGCTACAGGTCTCCAGCCTGGCATGTACATGAGTTAGTGCGCTTTGCTCCTCAAGTTGATTTCTCTTTCGCCTAAATACATGGGGCCCTTTCTTGCCAAAATCAGATAGCTGAAGTATTATGTTTAGTGTTTTTCTTTTATTCTGTATTTTGTACAGTTTTTCTTTTTAGCCCATGTATGCTTCTTCTGCTGTTGCCTGTCAGTTTTGTGGCATTGTTTGCCAAAACCCTGATTCTGGGTTGTCGGATCATTACCTTGTGATACTGTTTCTGCATTTTCTGTGTGTTTCTACCAAAAAAACAAAAAAATAATCCTTGTTTTCCCACCTTCCTCGACTAGTTTAGACCAGTTTACAGGCATTGCTGTATTCTGGGCTGTGGTGTAGTTCCTGTGCTGTCCATTACCTTACTTGGATAGAAGAAAGTTTCTTTGCTCACCAGTAGGAGTGGGGATCCTTGAGCAGCCTACCTGTCCTTGGGGGAAGTGACCTCAGCACAAGAAGCTGTAGTAATTGGTTGTTTGGGACCATTTCTAGCTCTCTTGTAGATCACTGTTTAAAATCCGCGTTTGCACGGCTTTTGTGCCAGCATAAGCGCGCCAGTTAAACTTTTTCTGGCTCCGCCAAGTCTGCTCTTCAAATTTTCCCTTAAGGAAGCTCTACTCTTAGTATAACCAGACTACTCACTGTATTATAAGCATAGCACTTGTTCTCAATACTTCTCTACTAAGTAAGCACTCTCGTACTAAGTAAAGCACTACATCTATTTACCACCCCTGTGAATATCCACTTTCCTTAAAGGTATACCACTCCCTTATACTGTTCTAGCATGTCGAGTGGTAGATTACTGGCGCCTCCAGTTCAGCTGGTCAATCTGGGTATCTTGAGACAATGCTACAATTGTCTCATGTACACAGACAATCCTCTCCTCCTCCCAACAAACACAAATACATGTGAGAGATGCAATTATATAGCCAAACTGGAGGCTGAACTCTCTCAACTCAGGGCTGGCATGACCAGACAGGAGGAGATGGCAACCACACACACAACAATCCCAGTCCCACATAGACCTACCACAACTGCAAACCAAACACATAAAAACACAAAGACATACTCGGAGGCTCTAATAAAAAACTTACCAAAACAACAGAGGCTCCCATAGCAGACATCGAAAAATCCACCACCTCAAAACAAAACAAAACACATGCAACACATACTTCAATAAATCAGTGTGTCGACCAATCGCAGCCCTTAAGGCCAAACACCTTGCCTGATACACTAGTAATAGGTGACTCCATAGTCAGACACACTGATGTCCCACTGACCAGGCTGAACAAGAAGGTGACTGTGAGCTGTCTATCGGGAGCTAGGATCCGCCACATAACACACGCACTCAGGTCACTCCAAAGCAAGTACAAATATGACTCTGTCATTGTCCATGCTGGTGTGAATGACCTGAGACGTATCTCCCTGGACTACATGAAAAGAGACATAGAGGAGCTCTCCGATTATGTAGCCCAGGCTGGTATGACCCTGACCCTGAGCAGCATCTTGCCCTCACCAAGAATGATACCACAAAACAAAGACAAGATGATCAGCTTTAACAATTGGCTCAAGTACTGGTGTCATTCTAAGGGGATCCAATGTCTGTCTGCCTGGGATGATATGTTGGACAAGCCACGCTGCTTCGCAAGGGATGGCTTACACCTGTCACCACTGGGCTTCCGGATATTGGCTAAGGCTTTTGCCACCCCCATAGTGCCTTTTTTAGGCAAGGCTCAAAAGACAAACCCACCTCCTTCGAAAACAAAAATGGAAAAAAACTAAGGGTAATGCTGCTCAATGCCAGAAATCTAAATCTCAAGGTGCAGGCACTTGATGCACTCCTCAGCATGGAGAACATCGACGTCTGTGCAGTAACTGAAACCTGGTTCAAGGCTCCTGAGAGCACCCCAGCGCTTCCAGGCTATACCTCGTATCATGCTTTTCGGCCCCAAAACCCGGGCCAAACCACAAAGGGAGGGGGGGAGTGTCCATATTCATAAAGGATACCCACACCTCCAGGTTAGTAGCAACACATGAAGCATCAGAGACCATACAGGTGCAACTAACCATAGGCAAAACTGCTATACAACTGGTAGCATGTTACAGACCACCCTCCCAATCTCAAGAACCCCACTCAGCCTTCCTGAAGACATTGGAGGATATGAATGTATCACAAAATACCATCATACTGGGAGACTTCAACTACCCAAACATAGATTGGGTACATTATTCTAGCCCTAATACCCTAGCCCAAAGGTTCCTGGAATTCATAAATTCAAATGCACTGGAACAACTAGTCACCTCTCCCACTAGGGAGATAATATACTAGACCTGATCATCACAAACATGGGGACAAAATGCTCCACACCGGAAGTATACCCCTCACTAGTGAGATCTGACCACAAACTAATCACCCTGGATATACATATTCCACCTCCACCCCCAGCACAAAAGACCACAGTGAAAAACTTCTCAAAAGCAGACTTCACTCTTCTTAAGACTGAGATGGTATCCTTTAAGCCCACTGTGCCAGTGGATACCACATCCCACAATGCCGAATCCTTCACAAATGCTTTCTATGGACATCTCCAAGAATGCATGGATCATGCAATCCCAAACAAATCCAAGTCCCTCTCCACCAAATGTAAGCGTCCTGTCTGGTGGACCTCAGCCATAAACAAATTGTATAACAAAAGAAGGAAGCTACTGCATGTCAGAGCCAAATCCCATGAAGGGAAGACATCTCTGATCAACATTAGCAGAAAACTACGTTCTCTCATAAAAACATCCAAGGCAAACTTTGAGAGAAAAATCGCTAAGGACACTAAAGATAACCACAAAGCCTTCTTCAGCTATGTTAGAAACATGGGCGGAAACCCTCAGATATGCTCAGAGTTGGTTCACAACAACAAAAAATACACTGAACCCTAGTTATTGCTAAGATTCTGGCTGACAGGTTCAGTGCAAATTTCTCCCCTCCTTCACCCCCAAAAGAAGAAATACTTATCCCAGCTGAATGTAATCTCCCTGTCATCTCAGATGTCCAAGTGAGAACCGCCCTAAACAAAGAAAAAACACAGCATCAATGGGACCTGACGGTATCCCGGGGTGCGTGTTACGTGAACTCCAAGAGGAGCTAAACCCACACATAAAAATGCTATTTAACCTTAGCCTTACTTCGGGATATGTACCTGAACACTGGCGTACAGCAACAGTGGTCCCACTCCACAAGGGGTGCCTCTACAGACCCTGGAAACTACCGCCCCATAAGCTTAACTAGCCTGGTCTGCAAAGCTATGGAAAGAATCATTATGGAACTCATAAAGAGAGACATAGGGGACCTACAGACACTTGACCCCACCCAGTTCGGCTTTGTAAAGGGCAGATCCTGCCTTTTAAACCTGGTTGACTTTTTCAAAACAGTCACTAGAGCCATTGATGAGGGCAAAGCAGTCCATACAGCATACCTGGACTTGGCTAAGGCCTTCGACACAATACCCCACTCAGGCATCATAGATAAGCTAAAAAGCTTAAAAGTAAACCCTTATGTCACTAGATGGGTTGCAAACTGGCTAAAGGACAGAACACATAAAGTTAAAATTGCTGGAGCAATGTCAGACTCAAAGCCAGTCACAAGTGGTGTCCCACAGGGATCTGTCCTGGGACCCCTCTTGTTCGGCATTTATTTCTCAGATGTTAAAGCAAACATGGGAGGGCTGTGGCTGACAAAGTTCGCAGATGACTGCAAACTAGGCGCCATAGTCGATACACCAGCAGAGACACACATCCTACAAAAAGGCCTCACTGAAACGGACAACTGGTGCTGTAGTCACGGCCTTAAACTAAATGCCAAAAAATGTATAGTCATCCCTTTTGGAAAAAACAAAGTACTCACAAATGATCACATAGACAGCAACCCACTGAGTACGGAAAAAGTAATCAGAGACCTAGGGACCCAAGTAGACAGCGACCTCTCATTTGACACCCACGTTGCCAAAGTGGTTAAAAAAAACATTCTACCTTGCACACCTCATCATGAAGGGATTCACATCCAGATCCAAGGATGTCATTGTACCCCTATATTCCTCCCTCATCAGACCCATGATTGAGTACAATGCCCCATTTGGTATGTACCTCACCCGGCATTTGCAACAGCTGGAGAGACCACAAAAGTACCTCACCAAAAGGATCAAGGGTCTCCAACATATGTCTTATTCTGCCAGACTAAAGAAACTTCAGCTCTATTCAGTAGCATACCACCTGCTCAGAGGTGATCTGTGCCTGACGTACAAGGCCATGTCCAATCAGGATCTGATGGACATGCTCCACCTCAAAAAATCCAAATCCATCAGGACCACGAGAGCTAAAGACTTAAACCTCGGCACAAGTATGAATAGGACATGCTGGAGGGATAGATTCATAACCCAGAGGCTTCCCATGCTTTGGAACAGGATCCCAGTTCAGATAGGCAAAGCCCTCACTGACTCTCTTCAAGAGAAATCTTGATGAGTGGATGGGAGATCGTAAGTTTACCCCAGGGGTCACATCTGTGTCACTGCTAGACAGGGGCACAGTAAATTAATTCTATTATATAAGGGGACCTTCATTGTGTCACTACTAGACAGAGGCACAGTATTCTAGATTTATTCTGTACATTTTTGTACCATTTCATGGGGTGGCAAAAGCCACATCACTATGGCTAGGCTTACAAATGCCCCAGGGCAGATAGCCTAGTACTATACTATGAAACTATACTAAGCAGTAGCAGCTAACTTATAGTTATTTATGTCATTATCCAGCTTGATCATGTGTACTAGCTTGTCCACTGCCACTGTGTCTTTGTTCTTTAGATTCCTTTTGGTGTCTTCTTTCCAGATGAGCATATATGATTTATTGACCTCTTCAAAGGGGGCACTGTAGCTAGCTATAGACCAATCATTTTATATTTTGAACATGTAAAGAAATCCAATACTTGGCAGCCAAATTGATGACCTTTCAATGGACATTGCTGTGGATGCTGTTTGCATTCCTGGCTTGGACTCTGAAGTATTGATGGTGTAACTATGTGATTGTTTTAAGGAGGGATACTGCTGATTTTGTGTTTTAGGGCTGTTTCTATTTTTAAATCACATAGAAAACAAAGCAAGTTGCTGTCAAAGATAAATGTGGATGGTTTTCCACTGAGGCTGCCAACCTTAAAGTTATCATGGGAAGTGCTCTTTTCTGCATAGAAAGAAAGTGAAAGCAAAGCAAAGCTGGACAGGACTGTTGCATAAATAAGGGTCTACAGTTGAAGGCTAGCTGAAGTAGAGGTTATTTAATGCTTGACCCTCGTGAAAGAATAGGTATTTGGCTAGCTGGCAAGCTAAAAGCTGGAAATTGGAAACTAAGCTACTTAATTTGCATTTGTCTAGTGGAAAGAGCAATATAAAACCTTATTTTACTGAAGGTAAATTTGCCACAGATGTTAGAACCTCTAGAAGAAAAGTTACAATCAAACTGCTGTGCATCTGTAGAGTAAACTTTTGGCTTGTGTTAATGCTGGACTCAGCTGCAACCAGGAATTTTATATTGCAGATAGTTGAAATAAAAAAGCCCCTGAAAATGAAATATTTCAATGGATTTCATGCTGTACTCCAAGGCTGCAAGTACATGTGAAATGCATGTAGGCTAAATATCGATATTTCATGACCCCTTGGATGCAGGGCTTTCAAAAGGACGTTTTAATGTTGCAGTGCTTATGGAAAGTGACAGTAACAAGGACTGAGATCCATAGTCTTTATTTTTTTTCTTCTTTCTTTTCCCATTGATAAATAGGACTGATAATGGTTTGTCAGTTTTGCATAATATAGAAATTTCTGCCACTTATATTTTATAGTGTGTACCATGTGACACAATTATGTTAGTTATGTATATTTTTTCATTAAAATGTAAAGCAGGAATTTTTATTGGCTTTCTTATCTGCTGTCCGCACTGATCATTTCATTTTTGTCTAGGTACTTATATATTTCCTGTATGGTATTTATTGTAAGATTCATGTAGATCATCTTTATAATTTCTAAAGAATTTCTTTAAAAAAGTAATACCTCTTTGGCCCTCTTCAAATGCAATCTGGACAATTGGATGGGTGACCGTAAATTCACCCCAGGGATTCCACCTGTGTCCGTCTTGGTCAAGGGCAATAGGTGCTGATCATGGACATAAGGGTAAGAACTTGACTAGGCTTATAAGGGCCCTGTGGCCATTAGCCTAGTAACTTCCAATGATCCTATGTTGCCTCATATTTTGTTTTGGTTCTCATAAAAGTCTGTTTTTCTGGTAAATCCTTAATAAACTTTAGTGTTGAAGTTCGAAATTAATAAGAGACATTTGAGTTTCAGACTTCATACTTTCAGAAAATTCATTCTAATGCAAAACCCTTTATTCGATCAACTTTTTAAGTTTGTAAGAGCAATATTTAAAAATATTTTTTTTGGTCCTAAAATTAACAACATAGCCTGCTTTAGGTACCTGCATTACTTATGGCTGCTGGGCTCCCCTTAATCATCCTTAACTGTGTGGGGGGCCCACAAAGGCTGCTGCTGGTTGTAGAAAAACGAGGAGATAAAAAATAACCTAATTTCCTTATAATGCTCTTTTAACAGGGCTATGATATGACCCTTTCAGGATAAACCTGATGATGAGCATGAAAGGTAAGCAGTAGAGAGATCAGCAGCCCAGAATGACTGGTCTCAGTGCAAACCTTGGATTTTAAGATAAGCTAATGCTTCTGATCTTCATGGATGGTTTTATTTTTCTGGAAGTTTTATAAATCCTGGCAGAAAACCAAAGTTCAACTTCTTAGCTGAAAAATTCTCCACAATGAAAAAAATGATGACAGAATAAAGGCTCAAAATCAACATGTTTTAAATATTAGTCTGATTCACTTAAAAAGTTAATAGAATAACAACTTTTGCATCAACATGCATTTTTAGACAATAAGTATAAAACTCTGACGTCTGAATTTATTGACTGTCTGTAACCCTGAATGATTTACTAGCAAATCAACATTTTTATGAAGGACAGAACAACATTCTGAGGCAAAATCATGGACAATCTGTGAAATCAGGGAAAGTGATGGGTATGCATTATGACTCATTGAAATAAATAAAGGTGATAACCCTGCTGCTGTTTGATTACTGCTAAACAGCTGTCACCGAGCTGGTGTGGCAGTACCAGTGTTAAACAATCTATTGTTATTGGCTGTACAAAACTAGTATTGCTATGGCTTATGCTTGTGTGCACATGTATGTAAAAATGTCAGATTTTTATCTGTGCACACACCTAGTAATGCCAGGACACATACATTGTCCTACTGGGTAGCAGTAAAAAGTGCAGCTAACAAGTAATTACATTTCAAAAGTAAGGCATGAAATGCATCACAGAATATTCAGACACTTAGATATTCTAGGAGACCCAATGTAATAGTAGAGGGATGCATAGGCATTGACTGTCTTTTGGGGCGGGGGCTAGGGAGGCAAGATGTATTCCCAGATAGGACCTGTGTATTCTCGCAGCAACTGTCTTGTTAGTTTATTGTCAGCTCCTGTTTTGTCAGTTTTGAACATTAGGCCTTGGGCACAACTTGGGTCTTTCTTGAAAGAAAAAAAATAAGACATGATTTAGTTTGAGTTATTTCCTAAGTAGTTATTGCTGCTATTTCTCGGTCAGGAAAGGTATGTTCAAATGATGCAAGGAAAACTAAAGCTGACCCACAAGTCATCATTGGATGAAAAGGTTGTGTAAAAAGAAAAATAAAATAAAATGAACATCAGAGCACATAGAACTTTATGGCTTATTGAAAAAGCAGAAAAGTAAAGGAAAATGTGAAAAAAGGAAGAAAAAAGTAATGCGTATAGTATGGGGAACCCAAGATGGAGGGGCAGATGGAAGCACTGGATGATGTGTTGGGGGCAGGAGGTGCTGAAATACTAGGCAGTGCCTAGGGTGCGATTTCACCCAAATCCAGTCCTGTACATGAAGTTATTCTAATGTACCATTGTTGCAACTAAATGCCAGTAACTGTGAATGCCCCTTTGTGAGATGGACAGGGGTGTGTGTGTGTGTGTGTGTGTGTGTGTGTGTGTGTGTGTGTGTAGAGATATATATATATATATATATATATATATATATATATGTATATATGTATATATATATATATATATATGTGTGTGTGGTGGACAGGTTGACAGATGAGATAAGACAGGCATCTCCATGGTCTATGATGTTTGCAGATGACATTGTGATCTGTAGTGAGAGTAGGGAACACATTGAGGAGACGCTGGAGAGGTGGAGATGTGCTCTAGAGAACAGAAGAATGAAGGTCAGCAGGATTAAGACAGGCTGTGTGTGTGAATGAGAGGGAGCACAGAGAAATGAGGATGCAGGGAGTAGAGTTGGTGAAGGTGGATGAGTTTAAATAGTTCGGATCAGCAGTTCACAGTAATGGTGAGTATGGAAGAGAGGTGAAGAAGAGAGTGCAGGCTGGGTGGAGTGGGTGGAGAAGAGTGTCAGGAGTGATTTGTGACATGGGTACCAGTAAGAGTGAAAGGGAAGGTCCACAAGATGGTAGTGAGACCAGATATGTAATGTGGGTTGGAGACGGTGACACTGACGAAAAGACAGAACTCTGAACTGGAGGTGACAGAGTTAAAGATGTTAAGATGTGCAATGGGTGTGATGAGGATGGGCAGGATTAGAAATGAGTATATTAGAGGGTCAGCTCAGGTTGGATGGTTTGGAGGCAAAGCCAGAGAGGGAAGATTGCATTGGTTTGGACATGTGCTGAGGAGGGATGCTGGATATAGTGGGAGAAGGATGCGAAGGATGAAGCTGCCAGGCAAGAGGAAACAGGAAGTACTCAAGATAAGGTTTAAGGATGTGGTGAGAGAGGATATGCAGGTGGTTGGTGTGACAGATCAAGATGCAGGCGACAGTAAGAAATGGAAACAAATGCTCTGCTGTGGTGATATATATACGTTTACTATCGGCATCTCAAATCTGCATCTGCTTCAGTCGACCATTTAGAATGTCATCCCAAAATGTTGATTTTGGAATGCCAAAAAGTAAACCAAAGCAAAAATTAATACAACAACCATGGTTCGATGTATTTGACATAGCAGGAGGTGATGTCCCTCACCTCCTGCTATGCACATTAATGTACCTTTAAACTGTACAGTCAATGGTACCCCACACCCCCTGCACATTAAATATATCAACTCCTAGTTCGCACTACAGTGAGGAATTGGGCTCATTCCCAGTTCCTCACTGAACCGCGATCGCCCTGCACAATGTCGAACCCAAATGCTCGACTTACACTACCCGTTCACTGTAGCATATTCGATTCATTTAGGTTCGACATTCTGCCAACTTGAAACCTGCAAGTCAACCACATGTTGGTAGACTGATGCATTTTCCAAGTTTTGATAGTAAACCTATATATACTTACTGGAAATGCTCACCCAGATTCTGCTACAGTTTGCTGTGAGGTAAAGGTTAGTTTGCTTTTTATTTGTTGTATTCTGTATTACTTTATTGCCTTTTTCTATTTTATATACTGTGACTTGTTTTTTGTTTACACTATGTTTTACTTGTATTCTGCTTTTAACTGCATATTAAAACTTGAAAAGATACCACAGCTCTATCTCTTGCGAGTCCGACAGAAATTTTCCCAACGTTCCCACTCTGTTACTGTAGTGTTCTTAAACACTGTTGTCTTTCTAGTTGCCTGCCCCTTGTGTTAATTTGACTATGTATCTCATTCCCTCTCTGCTTTTTCTGGCTGGTGTGAAATCACTCCCCTTCAGCTATTTAAATTTATTGGCCATCCTACTGTATTCCACAGTACCAGAATAAAAGAAGTGACCACCCCCTTTCAAATCTATCAACCACATGTTGGTAGACTGATGCAGTTTCCAAGTTTTGATAGTAAACCTATATATACTTACTGGAAATGCTCACCCAGACTCTGCTACAGTTTGCTTTTTATTTGTTGTATTCTGTATTACTTTATTGCCTTTTTCTATTTTATATACTGTGACTTGATCATCGTGCATACAGCTGCAGTCATAACAGATGGGTTCTCCTGCCGTCAGGCGGGTCCTCAGTCGGCCGAATTCCAAAGTCTAGGTCCGGCATCGGTTGTCGTCGCTTCTTCCCTGACGTCAGTGCGACAGGGGTATAAAAGAACCAGCCGGCGCCATTTTCTTCAGTCTTTCTTGCCGCGCGGTGCCCGAAGCAGAAGCAGTTCGCAAGTGCCGGCCGGCCAGCTCCTGAGATTATGAATTTTTTTCAACCGAAGACTTCTAGAAAGCTAAGTACCCCGTTGGGGAAACTTTTCTTGCCTCAGACCGATGTCAGACAAAGTTAATAATTGCATTTCATGTGGGAAGCAAATACCGCATAAGGATTTCCATTCCCTCTGTATACCTTGCTTAGGCCCAGACTACAATGTCTCGGCCTGTCGTTTTTGTGCTACATTCAACAGATGCACTATTAAGCGTCGGGTGGAGTTCGCCCAACACTATTTTGGCAAAACGTTTAATTACAACATGTCGTCGGATACTCCGACTCCAATTTTGAGTAAACGACGTAAAGATAAGGACCGACATACGAGGTCCGCGACTTCTACCGACACCACGCTAAAGCCGACTTCATGTGCTCTGGTTCTCAGCGAGGCGCCGACGCAGCCCCTGACTATCGATGACACTTCATTAGCGGTGTCTTCTGTGCCCGAGGTCGCAGGCTCTTCAGTCCACACCCCGACTACAGATACCGAAGTCACTCTTGGCAGGGAAACTCAGAGTTCAGACAGGCCTGCCACCTCTCAAGGTGTCTTCAGACCTTCTTCTTTTTCCATTAAGGCTTACACTAAATCTAAAACAGCCATGCATTCTAAAAGACAAGCTCCACAGGGCCCCTCTCAAGGCCCCATGCCTAAAAAGCAGATGCTCAAAATGGCTGAGGATTTGATTACTCTTATCAGGAGTTCTCAACCCCCCCCCCCCGGACAAAAGGCCCAGAGTGGAGGAAGAATACCTTTCCTCGGACCAGGCCTCCATTACTTCACAGCATTCTGAGGACCAGGAACATTCTTACTCCCCTTTCGAAGATTCTGATGCAGAGGAGGCCATTCCCTCTGCCCCCCCCCCCCGAGGATTACTCTTTTGGGGAAACCTTGCATACCTTGAGGGAACACTTCCACTGGGAAGGCCAAGAGTACTCAGACTCCAAGAAAAGGCTCAGGGATTTCCTCTTGCTCCCTCAGCACAGGCCTCTGGCTATACCTCCTGTCTTAGACATATTAGATGATGTGTATTCAGAGGCCAGCCTTAACCCAGATTCTTTACCTCCAGCTCCAGTCAAGCCTGACAGGTATTACCGGGTGCCTGATTCACACCAATTCCTATACAAAAGCCATGCGGCTGACCCAGAAACTATTTCACAGGGTCCCAAGGGAATTAAGGCCTCCTCTGCCAAAAATCCATTACCTTCAGAGATTCCAGAGCTTTAGAAAGGTGGGGGGAAAAAGGTATACACCTCGGCCACTTTAACCATGAGGGCATTAAACTGTCAGTTCCATATGTTAAAGTATCAACAGTTTTTGTTATCTCAGTTGAAAAGCAAAATGTCACAACCTGAACAACCAGACTTGAAGGAGTTGCAGGATTTGTTGCGTAGTGCAGAGCAAGTGGGTAAACATACCTTGCAATGTGGTTTTGATGCTTTAGAGGCCACTTGTAGAGCTGCTGTTACAGGATCATTCATACGTAGACATGCTTGGCTCAAAGAGCAAACCTTACCAGATCATGTCAAAGCTAAATTACTAGATGCACCTCTTCAAAAAGATGTATTGTTTGGTGTTAAAGCTGAGGAGGTATTAAAGAAAATGGAGGAAAAGGCAAAATCAATGCAAGCAGTGAAAGATTTCCTACAGGTACAACCGCCACGTTTCAGTAGAAATTGGCCTTCAAAAAATTGGTCCTTTCCAGCCACAGACAGACCTCAAAGAGGTAGATACAGGCGCCCGAGAGGTAGAGGGCAATCTCAAGGATCATTTGGAGGCAGACAATGGCAAACACCTACACCAAGAGGGGGTGAGGATAGTTCACAGCCATTCAGAAAGCAGACCCAATGACTTTCCCCTTTGCATGCCAAGCAAGGCTCAAATGGCAGCACCTTTAGGTGGAAAACTGGCATTATTTTCGAAAAATTGGCATATTGTCACAAAAGACAAATGGATCTTGGACATTATAGACAGAGGCTACAGATTCCACTTTCGCACCCTTCCAAAAATGAGAGGCATGCCAAACCTGCCACACAATCAAAGGGCAGAGGCACAAAAACAAATTTCAGATCTCATGGACATGAAACCTATTCAAGAGGTACCTGCACAAGAACAGGGTCAAGGTTTTTATTCCAGACTATTCCTGGTACCAAGGAAGGGCAAAGATTGGAGATCTATTTTGGACCTATCCATCCTAAACACACATTTACTCGTACCAAAGTTCAAGATGCTCACATTACAGCAGCTTCTTCCCATGCTGGGCAAGGAGTCTTGGCTGGTGACATTGGACCTCAAGGAGACATACCTGCATGTCCCAATCAGACAAGATTGCAGAAGATACCTCAGATTTATTGCAGGTTCATCCCATTATCAATTCTCTGCATTGCCCTTTGGCTTATCTACTGCGCCCAGAGTGTTCACGAAATGCCTGGCATCAGTAATTGCCTTCTGCAGACTTCAAGGGATACAAATATACCCATATCTGGACGACTGCCTGATCCAAGTGGACAGCAAACACACTCTTCTGAAACACCTGGCGTTTGTAATAATGTTATTGAAATCTCTGGGATACACCGTCAACAAAAAGAAGTCAAGACTAATACCCTCTCAAACAATAATTTTCCTGGGTGCCAGCTTGGATACAAACACCCAGATGGCCTACCTCACGCCAGAGAAACAAGGGCAATTAACTCAATACTTCAGAAAACTGACAACCTTCACCAGGCTGACTGCAAGGAAACTCCTGCAGGCTCTGGGATTCATGGCATCTTGCATCCTGCTAATCCCATGTGCAAAGCTGCATATGAGGAAACTTCAGTGGTACCTAAAAAACCTATGGTCTCAACACAACCACAGTTTGGAAACAATCCTACCACTGATTCCATGTCTTCAAAAGGAATTTCTGTGGTGGGCTCAAGCATGCCAAAGAATCATAGGTCTCCCATTCTGCAAGCCTCAAGCAAATCAAGTCATCACAACAGACGCCTCGGACTACGCCTGGGGGGCGCACATGACAGATTGGTGCATTCAGGGCAAATGGTCACAAAAAGAAAAGCACCTACACATCAATCAAAAGGAAATGCTAGCAGTAATAAATGCTATTATGGCTTTCAAAGACCTACTGCATCCAGGGCAACTGTTGATAAGAACAGACAATACCACACTGATGTGATACATAAACAAACAGGGAGGAACTCATTCATATCCCCATGTGCAGACTAGCCATGTCCCTTTGGAACACGGCTCTGGAATTGCAAATCCAACTTCAAGCACAATTCCTGCCAGGGAAGGTAAACACACTGGCAGACAACCTGAGCAGAAATATGACAGATCCACACGAATGGAAGTTGCATCCTCAAGTTTTTACAATGATAATTCAAGCATGGGGAAGGCCAGACATAGATCTCTTTGCCATTCACAGAAATTACCAATTGACAAAATTCTGCTCAAGGACCTTTCATCCACAGGCCTGGAAAGTGGACGCACTCTCTTTCAGTTGGACAACAATGACGGTTTATGCCTTTCCACCTCTTCCACTGCTGGCCAAAGTTCTATTAAAAGCCAGAGCAGACAGACCAAAGATGATTCTCATTGCTCCAGACTGGCCAAGACAACACTGGTACCCACTCCTGAGGAGCCTGACGCATTCCCCACCATGGATCCTGCCTCTAATGCCTCTTCTACTGACTCAGCACAACTTCAAAACTCTTCACAGTCAGCTGAAAACACTCAATCTAGCCGCATGGAGAATTCCTTAAATTCACAGCAGACCCTACTCTCCAAGGAGGTGCAGGATGTCATTTTGGAGGCCATAAGGCCTTCTACTAGAAAAGCCTACTCCGCAAAATGGAAACGGTTTTGTCTGGAATCAGAAAAAGGGTCAGAATCCTGGAATACTGAATTTACCTCAAATACTACAGTACCTAGCCGAGCTGCTAAGCAGTGGACTTTCATTCTCTTCCATCAAAATCCATGCCTCAGCTATTTCTGCAGAGTACAACACTGATCCTCCTTTATTCTCTCACCGTCTCTTAAGACAGTTCCTCAGAGGGGCTAAGAATATAAAACTCCCAAGGAAGCAACCAGTACTAGCTTGGGACATCAATTTCATTCTAGAAAAACTAACCTTGCCTCCTTTTGAGCCAGCTGCTTCAACAGATCTGCAATATTTGTCATGGAAAACAGCCTTCCTTCTAGCTATCACCTCAGCATGCAGGGTTTCAGAACTACAAGCCCTCATGGCTGTGCAGCCTTTCATCATTTTCCATCAGGACAGAGATTCCTTACGAACCAATCCTTCATTTATGCCAAAGGTAGTATCCAGGGTAGCCTTGAATCAGGCTATCCACTTATCTACGTTTTACCCTAATCCACAAAACAAAGGGGAGAGGCTACTACATTCCTTGGACATTCACAGACAGCTCCGTTATTATTTGGACAGAACAAAGCCTTTCAGAAAATCAGAGCAACTCTCTGTGTCCTATGCTACAGGTGCTCATGGGAAGCCTATTTCCAAACAGTCTCAAAATGGATAGCCCACTGCATACGCTTTTGTTACTCTTTTCATAGTAAAACTGTACCTACAGGCATCAGATCTCACTCCACAAGGGCCACAGCTACCTCTGCTGCTTTCCTCAGGGGGGTTCCTACCAAAGATATTTTGGAAGCAGCCACTTGGAGTTCTGTACATACTTTCTCCAAGCACTATCACCTACCATTATACTCCAAAACTAGAGCGGGCTTTGCCACTGCAGTCTTGCAGGGCATCCTGGCTCCACCTAGTTCCACTTAGTGCCTACCACCCCTTTATTAGCTTTGGGATTCTACCCATCTGTTATGACTGCAGCTGTATGCACGATGAACATAGTACAGTTTTGTACCTACCATAAATGTAGATGTTCGAGTGCTAATATAGCTGCAATCCAGGTTTCCCTCCCTCCTTCCCCTCTTGGGACAGGCCTTATGGCTAACACCTCCTCATACAACCTCATTGGGGTATTCTTTTATGGTGTATTTGCTTGCAACTACTGTTTTTTGATTATATTACATTTGCTTTACTACATAAATTTATGTTTTGCCTTCCTTCTGGGGGCACCTGACATTTGGGGCAAGAAAACTGAAGAAAATGGCGTCGGCTGGTTCTTTTATACCCCTGTCGCACTGACGTCAGGGAAGAAGCGACGACAACCGACCCCGGTCCTAGACTTTGGAATTCGGCCGACCGAGGACCTGCCTGACGGCAGGAGAACCCATCTGTTATGACTGCAGCTGTATTAGCACTCTAACATCTACATTTATGGTAGGTACAAAACTGTACTTTTTTGTTTACACTAGGTTTTACTTTTATTCTGCTTTTAACTGCATATGAAAACTTGAAAAGATACCACAGCTCTATCTCTTGTGAGTCCGACAGAAATTTTCCCAACGTTCCCACCCGGTTACTGTAGTGTTCTTAAACACTGTTGTCTTTCTAGTTGCCTGCCCCTTGTGTTAATTTGACTATGTATCTCATTCCCTCTCTGCTTTTACTGGCTGGTGTGAAATCACTCCCCTTCAACTATTTAAATTTATTGGCCATCCTACTGTATTCCATAGTACCAGAATAAAAAAAGTGACCACTCCCTTTCAAATCTATCTTGCGGTTTTAAAAATAGTGACTCCACTAAAACTTAACTTTTTAGACAGGTAAAACTTAAGTTACCTACTTTCACATCCTCTGTTGTACACTGCAGTGTTTAGGATAAACCATTTTTTGTTTCATCTTACTTTTAAGAATCTATTGCAAGACCACCGGTTATTGGAGAGCCCGCATTCTGCCGGTCAGTAGTCATCTTGGGATTATTGCTTCTGTTTTCTCCTGGTATGAGAAGGAGTGCAGTTAAGTGCTGATCACCAGAAAGCATAATCACTGCTTTATAGGTGACAGCTTGGAATCTGTGCTTATATTCTGATCTTGGTGGGAGTAGGAGCAGAGTGCATTGATTCCTGACTCTTTCTGGTTGAAAAGAGTGTGTCTGTGCTTAACGTACCTGATTGGTCTGGTTGTTGTTTGAGGCATCTACCAGAAAAAGGCTACAAGCCTGCAGACCCTAGCATCATCTGGAACAGGACTGTGGATCACCAAACAGGCCGTGGCCTGCTTCTTTTCTTGGGATTGGTGCTAACATTTTGCTTCTGGTGAGAGAAGAAGCAAAGGAGTATTGTATCCCAACAGAGTGAAGCTGTGCTGAGATCAGCATTAGTAGTAGCCAGGCAGTAGCGATTCATGCGACTCCCCTCTTTTTATCATTCTTGACAAGCTAATTCTTTATTTTCAGTAAGTATTGCTTGATTTCTTTCGTACTTCGGAATATCTGCCTAAATACTTCATCTTTAAATTTTCAGGCTCTACATATTCGTTTCCCCTGAAGTGTTTGGCAGTGCTCTGTACCGACAAAGACACTCTGAGTGACATTTTTCCTGTAAAAGGCTTCAGTACTTAATATATTGAGCTCATATCCAGGCATGTCTAAAGGTCAGTTCCCTGTGCTTTCTCCTCTCAGCCTGGTGAACTTGGGCATCATGAGGCAATGTAGCAACTGCCTCATGTACACAGACATCCCTCTCCTCTTACTTCCCAACACTATGACTTGTGGGAGATGCACATGTATAGCCAAATTGGAATCCAAGCACTCTCCAGCCAAGACTGGATTAGCCAGTCAAGAGGAGAAGATTAACACCTGCACCACACCACATTCAACACATAGCCTCCCCAGAACATACATCACCACAACCCTCACATAGTAACACAAAACACACATTTACTTTTGTGGAGGCTGTCAATAAAAATTTG
The DNA here is from genome assembly GCF_019279795.1 of Protopterus annectens. Lineage (NCBI taxonomy): Eukaryota > Metazoa > Chordata > Ceratodontiformes > Protopteridae > Protopterus > Protopterus annectens. The sequence goes on from NC_056749.1 coordinate 460,991,502, forward strand.
CCCAAACAACAGATACCTCTGAGGCAGAAACGCAAACAAACCACCACATCCCAGCACAAACCATACATAGCTCAAATAAACAGTGTGCCACTCAACCAAAGCCCATAAGGGAAAACAGCTTACCCAATACACTAGTCATAGGTGACTCAATAGTAAGGCACACTGATGCCCCACTCACTAGGTTGAATAAGGAGAAAGTTACGGTCAGCTGCCTGTCTGGTGCCAGGATCCACCACATAATGCACGCACTTAGGTCACTCCACAACCGGTACAAATACGACTCTTGTCATTGTCCATGTTGGTGTGAATGACCGGAGACGTACCTCCCTGGACTACATGAAAAGAGACAGAGGCGCTCTCAGATTTTGTAGCCCAGGCAGGTATATGTAATACAGACACACATTTATATAATACACTTGCAAATGCACATACACATGCATGTGGGTGTTTACAGGAGTCTTCTTGTGAGCCAATTGGCTATCCACCAGGTAACGTAAAGGTGTACACCTAACCTCTTGAGTTTCCCAACAATGCTTGAGTGGGGTATTGTGTCAAATGCCTTGACCAGGTCAAGGTAGGCTGTGTGAACCATTTTGCCCTCATCCATTGCTTTGATGACCTTTTCAAAGAATTCCACCAGGTTGAGTAGACGAAAGCTGCCTTTGACAAAACCCAGCTAGGTTGGGTCCAACGTGATGTGTCATTTGCATGATAATTCTTTCCATAGATTTGCATATGAGATTAGTGTGACTTAAGGGGTTGTAGTTTCCAGGGTCTGTAGATAGCACACCTTTTGGTAGAGGGTTGACTGTTGCTGTTCACCATTCATTAGGCACGAAGCATGTTGAGGCTACACTTTAAATAGCAATCCAGAGGGCCTGATAGATTGTTTTATGCTATTTAGAAGGTATCCTGGGATATTGTCTGGGCCAATCAATGCAGTGTTCTTTGCCTTACAGAAGGCATTGTGGACCTGCTCCTTGAAATGGGTAGCCCTAGACCCATTTGATTTACAGATATATGCAGTAGGTTCATTAGGTTTGGGTCTTGGACTGCTCTGTAGGCCAGGCATAATTCTCCCCTAAGAATTGTATGTGATACGGAGTACAGTGACAGGGATTTCAGTCGGTCCGTGTAAGGCATATGCTGGAGGCCCTTGATCTTCATTAGATACCTCTGAGGTCTCTCTAGTTGCTGCAGGGGCTTCATACAGTACATGCTGAATGGAACATTTTGCTCAATTATAGGGTGGATAAGTGCCGAGTATAGGGGAGTTATAATCTCTCTACTGCTGAGGTGATACCTTTACTAATCAAGTGTGCTGCTTGGAAAGCATTCCTTACTACGATAGACATGTGGTGGTCAAAGCCGCAGTCGGTCTGCAATCCCAGGTCCCTTACCACCTCATGAGTACTTAGGGTATTGTTGCTGATTTGAAAGTATGAAGGAACATTGTTTGTGCTGAAGGGAATGATAATGCATTTCTTTTTATTCAGTTTGAGACCATGACTAGTACACCAGTCGTTGATCTGCATGAGAGGCTCCTGGAGTATACTGACATCATTTGGGGATTCCATGATTGCACCTAGTTTGCAGTCGTCTTTAAACATGGACAGCCACAACCCCTTTGCTTTGACCTGAACTTCTGAGAAGTATATACCAAACAGCAGAGGGCCCAGTACAGACCCCAGGAAAGCTGGTTGATGTGGAGTCGCCCACTTTGATAGTGTGTGTCCGCTTTGTGAGCCAGTTGTCAACCCATCTTATAACGAAGGGGTTTACATTCAGTGTGCTAAGTTTTTCAATAATGCCTGAATGTGGGATTGTGTTGAAAGCCTTTGCCAAGTCAAGGTATGCTATGTGCACAGATTTGTCCTCATCAATGGTCATACTTTCAAAGAAATCTACCAGATTTAACAAGCTGGATCTGCCCTTCACAAAGCCGAATTGGGTAGGATCCAGGGTTTGGAGGTCACCTATGTCTTTATTTATGAGGCCCATAATGATACGTTCTTTGGTCTTACAGATGAGGCTGGTCAGGCTTATGGCTCTATAATTCCCTGGGTCTATTGCTAGGCTACCTTTGTGGAAGGTAATAATTGTAGCTGATCTCCATTCTGCAGGAACAAAGCCTGTGGTTAGGCTATGATTGAAAAAGGTACTTGGTGATGATGCTAATTCATGTTTTACCCTGTTTAGAAGACATCCTGGGATATCATCTGCTCCCATAGATGCTGTGTTTTTTGCCTTGGACAGGGCTTTGAGGACCTGCTCATGTAAGGTAGTGGGGAAGTTTGGGGGTGGCTTGTTTTAAGGTAAGAGGGGATAACAGTGAAATTTCCTCCAAACCTGTCTGCTAGCAGCTTTGGTATCTCTGTGGGGTCAGTGTATGTGTGTGTGTGTGTGGTACCATTGGCTGCTAGTTCTGCATGTGTTTGGATCCTATCTTTAGGTTATGTACTAAGCTGTAAAAGGCCTTATAGTTATCCTTGGTAGTAGTTGCTAGGTTTCTCTCAAAACAACTCTTGGAGGATTTGACATGCTTATTTACTTGTTCAGTCTGAGGAGGGTGCATTTCCATTGTTGGGGCCTTGCCTTTGTTTTCTTGGACAGCAACATTTTGCATTTATTGTAGAGTTTGTTGATGCTGGATGTCCACCATGGCAGCTTTATTTACTTGGGGCTCGGGCTTTGATTCTGTCTGGTCCAGCTGAGTTTATACACCTATGCATGTGATTGTACAGGGCTTTAGTGTAAGCTTCAGCATTGTTACCACTTTCAGCATGCAGTGTGGCTTGGAATGCATTTATACCCTCAACTAGGAGGGTATAGTTTGTCTTGGTGAAGTATTTTAGTCTAATTTCACCCTTTGTGAGTTATGGTGTTAGTGTCAGTTCAAAGGTGACTGATTTGTGGTCACTTTTAACTAATGAGGGTCCAACAGTTGCAGCAGTGCACCTGTTTAACATGTTGATAAGAACCAGATCTAGAATGTTTGTTCCTCTTGTTGGGATGTGGACAATTTGTTCCAGGGCATTTGAATGCACAATGTCAAGGAACTTTTGTGATGGCAAGTTTGGGCTAGAATAGGTTTCCCAGTTGATGGTGGGACAATGGAAATCTCCTATAACCAATGTGTTCAGTAAAACTTGAATTGTCTTCAGTTTGGTTAAAGGGGCACTATCTAGTTTCTGAAATGGCATTTCGGCCTCGAACCAAAGCTCAAACACTGTGTCTCACTTAGCTAATCACCTTCCTTTGACATCACTCATGACGTTCTCGCAGTCCCACCCACGGCATTGTTTCTTTTCCTGACTTTTGACTACCACATTGCTTCCGTTGTATGGAAAACCTTATACATGGCCCACCTCATAAGGGTGTCTCATTCAAGGTCAAGGAGGTCATACAATCCCTGTATTGTTCCCTTATGAGGCCCATTATTGAGTACAATGCCCTTTTTGTCATGTACCTTGCAAAGCACATGCAGCAAGTGGAGAGACCACAGAGGTTCCTCACCAGGAGAATCCAGGGCCTCAAACATCTACCATACATAGATAGGCTAAAAGCCCTATCCCTCTACTCAGTTTTGCAGACTCCTCAGAGGTGACCTCTGTCTGGCATACATGGAGATCACAGACCCCTCCTTGATGGGACTGCTGCAAGTCAAAGCTCCACGTGAGTAACCAGCACGAGTGGCCGCAACCTGATCTGTGACATCAGCAGGACTTGTAGACAGGACACATTTGTGTCTCAGAGACTCCTCCATCTGTGGAATAGACTCCCTCTTTTCATCATGCAGAGTACCTCTTGACCCCTTTTTAAGTGCAACCTGGATAACTGGAAATAGAAAATACACCCCTGGGATTCCACCCATGTCCCTGCTGGACAGGGGCATCGAGTGCTGACTTATACATGGGCTAAACTCTTAGCTAGGCTTATAAGGACCTCAGGGGCAATAGCTTAGTAACCTCCTATGATTCTACTCATAAAGTCATCCCTGGTATGAATGGCCTGATTTGCATTTCCTATGAGGCTATGACATATGACTAAGTCACATCCTTGTATGGGTAGAGTTAGTGGGTATAACATGCTTAGGCCTATGTCCCTGGTGACTTCTGAGTGGCCTGCATGAAGCTGGAGTTTGTGTGAGTGGAAAATGGGTATGCGCGATCTTGTCTGCACTGAAGGCTGAGATCGTTTACAGTGTGTCAACGAAACTTGGACAAAAGATATACGCATGGTATTTTACAGACAGTGTGTGCACTGGTGAGTGCATTTCAAGAACATAACATGTATACATGACTACAAGAAAATAAAGTATATCAGTCAAAATACTTTAATGTATTTTTTGCTTTTGTGTTTCAGAACATCTTGAGATGCCAGTGTCTCTAAGCTTAACTCCTCACGCATTTACAGGTTTTGGTTCTTGCAAGGAAAGCACATCAGTGTAATGACTGTTTCTTCTCATGCCATACCTCTCAACTGTCGATATTTTTGTAGAATATCCTGATTTTTGACGCATATTTTTGGTCTGCTCCTCATAAAATTTGTGGTTTTCTGGCAAATCACTGGAATGATGTGAGGATTGAAGTCACTAAATAATGACATACATTTTAGTTTCAGACTTCAAATCCTTTCGTAAAATGTATGTTGACACAAACCCTGTTACTCTAGCAAATTTTCTAAGTTTATAAGAGCAGTATTTAAAATATGTCCCTATCTGTGGGCCTTTGTCCCCCCATTTTGTCAGGCTTTGTCCAGATTTCTTGCATTAAGATGTTGACAGCTATGCCAACCTCTGTTTCTCAACTGTCCTTTTGGACAGCTGATATTTGTGATTCTCCTAAATTTCACTGAAATTATTTTTTCACATCTGTTTCATGTGTGTTACAAGCATATAAATAGGGCAGTTACAACTGTATATATAGCTTTATTATTTTCTGCAGATATCAATCGCCACAGAAAATTCAGTTTGTTACATTAACTAAATCGTTGAGTAAATATATAAAAAAATTACATAATTCTCAGTTTGTGTTAAGAGAAGCCTTAGTCAATTGGTTTGCATGTTAATCATTCTACAGTTGCTACAGTAATCCTTTGCTTTCTGTTAAGTGTGACATACTGGATTAAACAAAGGGTGCTATTGAGGTGAAAATGGTCATATTCATCTTAATGAGGTGTTAAATGCATTGGTTTCTGGGTTGGTATGGATTTTCATTTCACCGAATAAGAGGTTTAAATGCTGAGATGTTTTAGAAGATCTTATTGAATTCAATGAATGGATTTATCTGAATGTGTTAACCAGTGTAATCTATTCATGCATTCATCAGAAAGTAAAGTCAAATATTGATAATGGCATCCTGTGCAGAGACCAGGCTTACCCTAATTGTTTGGGCGTGGTTATGCTATTTAATGAAATATGTGTGTGTCACTTTCTACACAACTCTTAGCTATGGAACTTACAGTCATAATAGAAGGTTGGCCAAGAGGTTAGTGCAGCCTTTTTTTTTTTATAAATTACTACTTTTTTAAGAATTTTACTTTGGTGGTTGGTGACAGTTGGATTATAAATGGCTATCATGATTTGCTATAGATGACTTGAATTTTGGAGTCGGATTTACAGATAATGGCTATACTCTGCTGTTTAAACTGTTCTATAGAGCCTGTGCAAGTCATCTGAAGAAACGGTCAGCTTTGTAGGAGATGGCTGCTCAAAGAATTAATTGGACATTACAGGTAAGTGAACATTTTTAAGTTTGGTAGATTGTGTGTGTGTCTGTGTATATACATCTATATAGTTTCATAGATTAGTACTAGGCTAGCTGCCCTTGTGGACCATTTTAAGCCTAGCCATTTACCCCATGTGAGAATCAAACCCTGCACCATATGTGTGTGTGTGTGTGTGTATATATATATATATATATATATATATATATATGTGTGTGTGTGTGTCAGTGTGTATATACATGTATGTGTGTATATATGTGTGGGTGCATGACTGACTTTCATTTGATCGAGACCAAATGAGCAGCATTTCAAATAACTGAAACTTCACTATATCGAACCTGACATGAACGAATGTGTGAAACACTGACTCCAGACTGAACTGAGCAGGAAGTCCAGTCAGTGCCACATTGTAGTGCGGTCTCTGAGTTTGTATATTTATGTTGCAGGGGGTGTGGGGGGTTGCAGCCCCCCCCCCTGCAAAGTGTAAAACAAGGATTTCCTTACCTTTTCTCAGAAAATAGTGTAGTAAATGTTTACGATGAACCTAGGAGCTTCCTATAATGACTTCACTATACTGACTCTCGTAGGTAGTAGAACAACTTTAAGTTGTAGTAGACTATTTCTGTCACTACAGTTGCTTTTTTACATCATTTCTGCAGTGGGGCAAGCTCCCCTGCACCCCCCATGTATGGGGCTCTGCCCCCCACCCCCCACAACTTAAATATACCAACACCAAGATTGCACTACCTTGGGGAAAAGGACATTTTAATATGTATTTTACCAATGCTTCAACTGACTGTGTGTAAATCACTGCTGTTCGGTGTTCTGGGAAAATGGTTGACTTTAATAATTGGCTTAGCTCCTGGTGTCATTCCAAAGGGGTCCAGTATTTGTCAGCCTGGGACACATGATTGACAGGTAATGATGCTTTGCCAGGACTGGTCTTCACCAACAGGCTTTCAAATATTGTTCAAAACATTATCCACCCCTAAAGTGCCCTTTGTAGGCATTGCCAAACAGACGAACCTTTCAACATAGCAAAATCTACTCATGATAAGCTACAGGTATTACTGCTCAGTGCTAGGTTCTCAACACGAAACTAAACTCCATGGAAGCATTCCTCACCCTGAAGAATGCTGACATCTGTGCAGTTACTGCAGCATGGTTCGAAGCCATGGAAAGCATCCCTGCAGTGCATGGCTATAATGCCTTTCACACATTCTGATCCCCCCTGCACATGAAAGGGCAAACGGTGGGGGTGCATTTATGTACATAAAGGATAAGCACACTTCAAGCATGATCAGACAATATGACATGCTTGAGCTACTCCATGTCCAATTAGCCGTAGGGAAAATCCATTACCATATCCCTGCTATCGACAGGTTCCACACCATGAAGCAGGAAACCCACACATAGGTTCATAGGTAGGTACTTGACTGTCAGCATAAGAGCCTAAGTAAGCCTAGCCAGCAAAGTTCCCTGGCTTTCGCCACCCAAGAAAGTTAATTTCCTGTGCTGTTGTCGAGCAGAGCCACAGAAGTGATCCCCGTGGTGTATTTCCTATTTCCCATCCACTCATCAAGATTTTTCTTGAAGAGTGCTAATGAGGAGCTTTCCTTGACATAGATGGGTAGCTTGTTCCAGAGTACGGGAAGTTTCTGGGACAGGAATCTATCCCTCCAGCATGTTCTGTTTATTGTGGTGACAAGGTTTAGGTTCCTAGAGATTGTAGCTTGGAAGGATTGGGATTTCTTTAGATGTAGCCTGTCCAACAGCTCTGGGTTTGACATAGCTTTATATGTTAGGCAGAAATCTCCTCGGAGTAGGCGATATGCTATAGTGTAAAGGTGGGGTTTTTGAGACGGTCAGTATAGTGCATCTGTTTGAGGCCAATAATCCTCTTTGTGAGGTACTTCTGTGGCCTTTCCAACTGCTGCAGATGTCTTGTGAGGTGCATTCCAAAAGGGGCGTTGTACTCTATAATGGGTCTAATGAGTGCCGAGTAGAGGGGAACAATAACCTCTTTTTTTTCCTGGGTGAAAACCCTTTTGTGATGAGGTGTGCCACATAGAAGGATTTCCTTACTAGTGTGGTGATGTGATTATCAAAGGAGAGACTACTGTCCACCTGGGTCCCAAGGTCTCTTATCACACATTTGGCGTTAAGTAGATTGACGCCTATGTGGAAGTTCATGGGTACAGAGTTTTTACCAAAGGGGATGACAGTGCACTTTTTGGCATTGAGCTTGAGGCCATGCCTCTGACGGTGCATCTGTTTCAGTGAGGCCCTTCTGTAGGATGTCGACATCATTTGGGGACTCGACTGTGGCTCCTCTGTGTTAGCCTGTACTTCAGAGAAGTAGATATCAAACAGGAGAGGTCCCAGGACTGAACCTTGTGGTACTCCACTTGTCACTGGTTTGAAGTCAGATTTGGAGTCTGCAACTTTTAGTGTGGGTTCTGTCAGTGAGCCAGTTGGCAACCCATCTTGTGACGTAGGGAGTTACACCTAGTTTAGTAAGTTTAGCTATAATTCCAGAATGGGGGATGGCATTGAAAGCCTTGGCGAGGTCAAGATAGGCTGTGTGAACCACCTTACCCTCATTTGCAGCTTTGGTGACTTCCTCAAAGAAGTTGATTAGGTTCAGAAGGTGTGATCTGCCTTTCACAAACCCAAACTGGATGGGGTCCAGAGTTTGGAGGTTACCAATGTCTTTGTTTGAGTTCTCTGATGATACGTTCCATGGTTTTGCAGACCAGGCTCATCAGGCTAATAGGGCAATAGTTCCCAGGATCAGTGGTGGCTCCCCCTTTGTGGTGTGGGATAACTGTTGCTGTGCACCATTCAGTGGGCACAAAGTATGACGTGAGAATATGATTGAACATGGTGCTTAGGTGTGGAGTCTGTTCATTCTGACGTTCATGTAAAACGCAAAAAACTGTTCCAGTAGAATGTCACGATCCACACTTTATTTACTATTATTGAACACAATAAAAACTCAAAAGTTTAGCGCTTTCATCTACGTACTGTAGACTTCTTCAGAACAGTCAGTAAATCCAACAGTAGTTCTTAAGTACTCTAAAAAACCGCCAAAATTGTAAAATTACATCAATTGCCTTGAGGCATCTTAAAGAGACAAATACCCCATTTTAAATGGTCTTTGCATGAAATACAAGAATAGATAGCCCTAGTCATTGTTCTCAACAATATAAACTGAGTTGCTATCATACTCTAAAAAATCTATTAAAACAATATTTCAAATTGATGAATATTAGTCATTAAAACACACAAAATGCACAAAATACAAATATTACCATTACCAGTATTAATAAATAGTACACAATTATTAAAATTTACTCATATAATATCCAGTGAAATTGATGGACTATTAAATAATTTCATACATAATATTCAGAATATGCAGTTTTTTTAAAAAATATGCAGCTTTTCTTTAAAAAACAGTTATATACATGAATGAGAATTTATATACAGGACTATTGATAAGTATTCACAAATAATACAGCATACATATGCGTCATATTTGATCAAATTACTTGTAATATGTTATTTAATATTTTATTTTCTCAGTTTTTCAATTTCTCAACAAGGGTTTGGTAGGTATAGATTCATTTAAACCCGGGGTTATGGCAGCATTCAACCTTATTTGCCACTTGATTTCTTTTTCAGCTACTATTGCTTTGATGTCGCCCCCCCTGGGGTTGTGCCTTATAACCTCCAAGATGCCAAACACAAATCCACCACATTTAAGATTGCCCGAAAGGTGCTTTGACAAAGCATTGTTAGGGTCCTTTTTACGTATACAATATAGATGATCATAAATTCTCTCACGAAGTCTCCTATCAGTTTTTCCTACGTAAAATGAACCACAGGTTAAACATGTTGCCAAGTAGATCAAGTGTTGTGTTTGACAATTCCCTTTGTTAAAATAAATTTTGCTATGTAGAATGTTGCCCAGTGTAATACTTTCTTGTGTATTAATACTCCCACACTGTTTACAATGTCCACATTTTGAAGTACCACCTTTCCCTTGCTTTGATTTCAGATGGAATTCATTATTCATTCTTATTTCAAATATGTTTTGTAAGTTCCTATCAGTTTTATATACAAATATAGGCTTATTTCCCAGCTTATCACTGATTCCATCATCACTAGTTATTATGTTCCAATTTTTGTCAATAATCTGTTTAACCTGACTGGCCTGCCTACCATACTTTACTATGCATGCTTTTTGAAAGCTTTTAGCATGAGGTAATGTTTTGTGGGCACCATTATTGACAGTAGTTAGAACATTAGGTGGTCCTACACCCAACACTGGTGTGTACTTTTTCCCCCATTCCTTGATGACATAGCTAGTAACATCCTCTACCAGGTCCTCTGGGTAGCCTCTGTCCTTAAATAATCTTCTTACAAACTGCATTTCATTTAGGAACTCTTGCCTGACCGTAGTCATCCTCGCAACCCTGATGGACTGCCCTTTAATGATGCTCTTTTTCTGGGAGTATGGATGATTGCTATTGTATTCAAGATAGCTGTTACAAAAAGTCTCCTTCCTGAATATCTTAGACTGGAATTGTTGGCCATCAGAATATATATATGCATCTAAATAGTTAATACCTGAAACTTCTATTTTATATGTAAATCTAAGGTATGTTGTACTATTGTTGATATATTCTATAAAATGAATAAACTCCTCTTTTTCACCCCGCCATAGAATGAAAATGTCATCCAAATAGCGTACATATAGTATCATATATCTATGCCATGGTGAGTTAAGCACAAATTCTTTTTCCCAATCCAATAACACAAGATTGGCGTATATGGGGGCACATGCTGCCCCCATAGCCACACCATTGTTTTGCTTATAATACTCACCATCGAAATAGATAAAATTATTGTCCAGTACTATATTTATGAAATCATTAATCAAAAGTTTTTTATCATCACTTAACATACTATACCCATGTACACTTTCCATAAATCTGTTGATACCCTCATCCTTAGGTATACAGGAAAACAAATCCTTTATGTCAATACTAGCAAAAAATACATCCTGGTACCATAAGTCCTGTGTAAACTTCCCTAAAAAATCTCATGAGTCCTTAATAATATGCTCATGGTTATTGTATATACCCTTAAGCCACTGATCTATAACTTTCCCATATGGAAAGTTTTTGCTATATGTGCCTGCAATTATAGGTCTCAATGGAGGATCTACAATATCCTTATGTACCTTCGGTATGCCACGAATAGTGGCTAAGGTGGGAAATTGTACCTTAAGGAATTCGTATAATACCTCATCAATTCTGTGGTCCAGAAGGTATTCCTCCAAATATAAGTCAATGCGCCTATGAGCTATATTAATTTGATTCAATGATGACCTGTCATACTGGTCTACATTGTTCAAGATGTCAAATATTTTTCCATTATACTTAGTTGTTTCCATTAACACTATGCCACCACACCAGTGTTGGGTGTAGGACCACCTAATGTTCTAACTACTGTCAATAATGGTGCCCACAAAACATTACCTCATGCTAAAAGCTTTCAAAAAGCATGCATAGTAAAGTATGGCAGGCAGGCCAGTCAGGTTAAACAGATTATTGACAAAAATTGGAACATAATAACTAGTGATGATGGAATCAGTGATAAGCTGGGAAATAAGCCTATATTTGTATATAAAACTGATAGGAACTTACAAAACATATTTGAAATAAGAATGAATAATGAATTCCATCTGAAATCAAAGCAAGGGAAAGGTGGTACTTCAAAATGTGGACATTGTAAACAGTGTGGGAGTATTAATACACAAGAAAGTATTACACTGGGCAACATTCTACATAGCAAAATTTATTTTAACAAAGGGAATTGTCAAACACAACACTTGATCTACTTGGCAACATGTTTAACCTGTGGTTCATTTTACTTAGGAAAAACTGATAGGAGACTTTGTGAGAGAATTTATGATCATCTATATTGTATACGTAAAAAGGACCCTAACAATGCTTTGTCAAAGCACCTTTCGGGCAATCTTAAATGTGGTGGATTTGTGTTTGGCATCTTGGAGGTTATAAGGCACAACCCCAGGGGGGGCGACATCAAAGCAATAGTAGCTGAAAAAGAAATCAAGTGGCAAATAAGGTTGAATGCTGCCATAACCCCGGGTTTAAATGAATCTATACCTACCAAACCCTTGTTGAGAAATTGAAAAACTGAGAAAATAAAATATTAAATAACATATTACAAGTAATTTGATCAAATATGACGCATATGTATGCTGTATTATTTGTGAATACTTATCAATAGTCCTGTATATAAATTCTCATTCATGTATATAACTGTTTTTTAAAGAAAAGCTGCATATTTTTTAAAAAAAACTGCATATTCTGAATATTATGTATGAAATTATTTAATAGTCCATCAATTTCACTGGATATTATATGAGTAAATTTTAATAATTGTGTACTATTTATTAATACTGGTAATGGTAATATTTGTATTTTGTGCATTTTGTGTGTTTTAATGACTAATATTCATCAATTTGAAATATTGTTTTAATAGATTTTTTAGAGTATGATAGCAACTCAGTTTATATTGTTGAGAACAATGACTAGGGCTATCTATTCTTGTATTTCATGCAAAGACCATTTAAAATGGGGTATTTGTCTCTTTAAGATGCCTCAAGGCAATTGATGTAATTTTACAATTTTGGCGGTTTTTTAGAGTACTTAAGAACTACTGTTGGATTTACTGACTCTTCTGAAGAAGTCTACAGTACGTAGATGAAAGCGCTAAACTTTTGAGTTTTTATTGTGTTCAATAATAGTAAATAAAGTGTGGATCGTGACATTCTACTGGAACAGTTTTTGTGCTTAGTTTATGGTGTTGTCGTGAGTTCCAGTCATTCTGTTGATTTATTAAATAGAATCACTTCCCATTCAGCCCAATACCATATTCATGGATGATTTCAACTACCTCTCTATTACCTGGGAAGTATACACAACCACTACACACAGACTCAAGCATTTCTAGATTTTATCAATGCAAATGCCCTGGAGCATTTAGTCTGCACTCCCACTAGGCATATCCTTGACCTTGTACTCACAAATATGAGAGTGTGTTGCACTCCCCGAGTGTGATGTCCTTACTGGTTAGATCAGATCACAAAGCCTTCTCCCTTGAAATTTAATATAAAACTAGCATACCCATCGTATCACAAAACCTTTATGAACTTTTCTAAGGCAAACTATGTCCTATTAAGTGACACCTTTGCTAGTTTCGAAGCTCCTCCAAATGAAGAAAACATTGAAGCCTATATGGAGGTGTGCACAAAAGCCCTGTATGAGCATGTAACAGCCTGAGCACTGGCTTTGTTCCCACAGAGTGGAGAACAGGAATAGTAATTCCTTGCTCATATGGTGCCCATCAACTGACCTTGAGAACTGTAGACCCATAAGTCTAACCAATCTAATTTGTAAGGCCATGGAAAGAATCATCATGGACCTTATCAACAAGGGACATAAATGACTTTCAGACTTTGACCCAACTCAGTTTGGCTTCATTAAGGGTAGATCATGTTTATTAAACCTGATGAACTTCGAGAATGTCACCAAAGCTCTGGATGAAGGCAAAACAGTGCATACTGCCTAGTTTGACTTAGCCAAGGCTTCTGACACAATCCTCCATTCAGGTATCCTTGCTAAATTCTCCCAGCTGGAGAGACCATACATCACTAGATGGGTAGCCAAATGGCTCACCAACAGAATGCATACTGTCTAAGTTCCTCAACCACTAGACCAGTTACCACAAAGGAGCTAAGTGCTGCTTGCAGTAAATCTGAGAATCCTAAAACAATGAACCAATAAAAAGCAAACGGTTTTGTAAACAAATACACTATGGTGTTTACTAGACCAGTTAACAGTGGCATACCACAAGCATCTGTGCTGGGCCCTCTACTGTCTGGAATCTATTTCTTGGAAATCTAGCTGAAAGTAGATGGCCTATGACTTACCAAGTACACTGATGATTGCAAACTGGGTGCAATCACAGAGTCCCCCAGTGATGCTAACATATTACAAAGGGGGCCAACACAGACAAATGATTGCTGCCAAAGCCACAGACTAAAACTAAACACAAAAAGTGCATCATTATCCCCTTTGGCAAAGAGAAATACCCTGCAAAGTGCAATTTTGACAACACCCCCTAAGCTTAACCCCATGGTGCAAGACTTGAGAACAGAGGTTGCTACAAATTTAAATTTATATCACCATGCATCCACGGTGGTAAGGAAAGTCTTCTACATTGTGCATCTCGTAAGTAAGGGCATCGCATCCAAGACTAAGGATGTTGTAATTCATCTGTACTTGACCCTCATCAGCCCACTAATGGAGTGTAATGCTCCCTTTTGCATGTACCTCACCACACACCTGAAGCAGCTGGAGAGACCACAGAAGTTTTTCAACAGGAAAATTCAAGGCCTACAAAACATGACCTACATGCAAAGACTGAAAGCCATGTCACTGTACTCTTGATCTTATATGCTGCTGAGAGGCGACTTGTGTCTGGCTAATAGAGCAGTCTCTGACTCTGCCATAATGGAAATGCTGCACTTCTGCAAATCAAATAGCACAAGAGTCACTCTCCATGGTTCTTAACCTAGCCTGTGACATTAACAGAACATGCTGGAGAGACAGATGCATCTCCCAGAGATTGCCACTCCTCTAGAATAAATTCCCAATTCATGTGATGCAGAGCTCTTCAATGAATCTTTTCAAATGCAACCTAAATAATTTGATGGAAGATCATAAATACACTTTGGGGGTGGCACCCATGTCCCTCATGGACAGGGGTAGTCAGTGTTGATGATAGACTGTCTATGTGAATAATGACCATGTAACCAATGTCAGGTTGGGGGCACAGGTATAACATGGCTAAGCTTGTAAAGACCATAGGGCCATTAGCCTAGTAACCTCTTATGAACCTATGGACATTAAGGATTAATCATTTTTTTGTTCATTTGTTTGCAGTGCTTACTTTCCGCTAATTGAAATATATACATTTGAGATAGGGATATGAGGGATAGTTGACCAGGTTGAGCAGTGGATCAATTTTAATGATAGAAAGCAAGGATATGGCACAGATACCATCACTTGCACAGGGTATTTTTGGAGGGGGGGGGGGGGGGCTAGGCTGACAGAAAAGGTAAGAGTGCATGTGAGTAAGAAAGTAACAAATGACCAGTGTGACAGAATAAGCTTGACACCTCACAGATGAATACTGTAACTGGTGTGTGTGTGTGTGTGTGTGTGTGTGTGTGTGTGTGTGTGTGTGTGTGTGTGTGTGTGTGTGTGTGTGTGTGTGTGTGTGTGTGTGTGTGTGTGTGTGTGTGTGTGTGTGTGTGTGCACGCGCGCGCCCTCCAGTTGAACTTGCTGTGTGAGTATATGCATGAATACAGCCAAGCTGTCTGATAGCTCTACATCTTGGTATGTCAGACAGGTTTGAGCTGTGTATGGTAGAGGTAGCAGGTCAGTTTTGTTATTTCTGACTAAGAGAACTGGTTCTGCAAGGAGTTGCAGTGGCATGTCTATGCCCGCCTTAGATCCACTGCTGCTGCTTCAATGTGACTGATGTCTGCTAGATGACGCCTCCTCTGAGGACAGCCAGAACCACGGCCCCGTGGTCTGCCACGTTTGGGAGTGGATACCTCAACCAGTGATGGAGTAGTGGAAGTAGACCCACTATGGGAGTGTGATCTGGCATGGACCACATCAGATGTTGCTGACCTATGCCTACATGTATGCCATTCCCCCTCACAGCAGACGTTGCATCACAGACACCACCCATTCCAATGTGTCATTTAGCTAATCAAAAGAAGCAGTAACATTTATTTTATTTATTTATTGATATTTGTTTACCAGGAAAGTCCACTGGGCCATAAAGAGCCCATTTTTAGTGGATGCCCAGGGAGAAAAGCTCCAGGACGAAATAATTTCAATACACGTTTACAAAGTATTATAATCAGCACAACCCCCCCCCCCCCTGAAAATCCAGAAATAGCCATAGGATCCAATTAAAATGAGGAAATTAAAATACATGTTTATAAAGTATCATGACATAATCCGCAAAAAAAAAACGGAATCTGTACCACTAGTAGTTAAATTGAAGATAATGTAGAGATGAGTGAGAGGGAATACAGAATATCAATGGCAAATCAAAGTAGTTACAAAAAAATTAAGGTTAGTAACAGGAAGAAAATAAATGAATACATTCTCAGTCAATAGGAGTACAGAGACAAAATTAATACCAGGGGTTTTCTACTACAGATGTAGAGCAAGAGATAGAGTGGTTAGAAAGGCTAGATTGTGTAGGAGCAATACAAGGTAGTTCGACTGGTTGGATAACATACAAGCAATGCCAAGACTGGTACAGAGAGAGAGTCAAATAATGGCTTCATAAGTAGTAGGAGGTACATTAGTGCAGTTACGCATCCAGTTAGAAAGGAAATGATTATGAAGGGCAGTTTTGAAGTTAGAGGGATGTTTACTGCGTACAGAGGAGGGGAGGCTATTCCATAATCTGGCAATGATCCAGGAGTATAGGAGTTTTCCTGCAGGAAGGTTTGGTTTATGAATTTGGAGTAAGTGTTGGTGTTCTGATCATAGAGGCCTAAGAAGGGAGTAGGGGGAAAGTAGGAAGATAAGAGCAGGGCAGTCTAATGGTTTATAGATAAATTTATGTGAGGTGGTTAGCTGTATGAGTAATAGGTAATGAGGGAATTCTACCCATTGTAGTTTCCTTAAAGCTATGCAATGATGAGAGGAGTGGCAACTACCTGTAGTGAATTTGGCAATCTTGTTGTAGCAGGACTCTAGTTTTAGTTTCAGGGAAGACTGCAAGTTAATTAACAATGTTGCACCACAGGTTAAAGATGGTAATAAGTAGGTGAGGACAAGAGCTTGTTTAGTTGGTAAGAAGATAAACCTGATATGCCTGTATAGTAGCCCTAGTTCTTCGTGTGTTTTATTGATAATTGATTGGATGTGCAGGTCAAACTGTGGGTTTCATCTAGTATGACTCCTAATAGTTTGGTACTGGCTACTAATTCGATTTTTTTATAGAGTTTAGTGAGTATATTGAAACCTTCTTTGTTGACCTACCACATCTTGTGTGTGTGTGTGTGTGTATACAGATAGATACATGTATACATTTATATAATTATTTTCTATTGGGTGCAATGTCTTTATGTAAGCTTATTCCAAATTTTTACAGATCTTGTCTTACACTATGTTTAATTTAGCTGTCCAGTTTTATTAGTGTGGTCTTCACAGTTCTAGTTTGCTCTCACTTCCATTTCTTATATGTTAATCTATCATTGTGTTTGAATTCCACTTCTGTGTTTTGTCAAACTGTTTGACATTCCTTCAGAAAGTTGTGTAA
Organism: Protopterus annectens; assembly: GCF_019279795.1. NCBI lineage: Eukaryota > Metazoa > Chordata > Ceratodontiformes > Protopteridae > Protopterus > Protopterus annectens. Next base: position 461,008,684 of record NC_056749.1, read on the forward strand.
TACTTGATTCTGTTTTTCATTTTGTGTTTGTATCTTGTACCATGGAGGTCAATCTGTGACTAAAAAGAGTCTGTCAGCTAGTCCACTTACATGATTACCAAACTGAAATTATTATGTAAACCAACAAAGAGCTGAATACTGGGAATAAATTAAATAATGTTATACAGAGATTACATTTAATTCATGGTACCTTAGAGAGTACACTATAACTCTATTTCTTGTTTTACTTTTTTATTAAAATGTGCAACTAAATGTTTGCTTACAGGTACCATGTATACAATGTGTGTAGATTTTTGGTACTCTTACAGGACATAACACAGTACGCAGATATTCAGAAATTAAAAATATCACACTGTGTAATGCTAAACTCTGCAGTAAGTGTTATCATGCAGGCATACCTCTCAACCTCTTAGAACAAGAAATCTGGACAAAGCCATAAGTAATGGGGGGGACAAAGCCCCAAAAATATGGACATTTTTTAAATATTGCTTTTATAAATTAGAAAATTGATAGAATAACAGGTTTTGCATTAGCATGGATTTTATGAAGGGTATAAAGTCTGAAACTCAAATGTCTGTCATTTTCTGACTTCGGTCCTCAGTGATTTTCCAGAAAACCACAATTTAATGAGAAACATACCAAAAATATGTGGCAGAAATCTGGACATTCTGCAAAAATCTGTATAGTTGAGAGGTATGCATGCAGGGCAAATTCCGACGTGTTTGTAGCACAATCACGAGTGTGAAAATTTGTGTGGTCATTAATATAAACTTTCATAAGCACCATATTTGGGGGATGAACATGAAAATATTTTAATGTTAAGTTGTCAATCTCGCCTTCATTCTTGCTGGATGGTTCGGAGCCGATCCTCGGCTCCGACTCAGCACTTGCTTAGCTTGAGAACTCCTTTTACCAGCTCGAGGCAACCCTATATCCCATGATGCAAGGCGAGACTACCTCAGATCTCGTTTGCCGCTTTGCGAAGAGGTCTCTTTTTTGCCAGCTCAGGTGAGTTTGAATTTTCAAACAGTTTTAGTCAGGGTTTTTCTCTCCCTTTCTCCTTTATAGCCAAATAGTGTGTAGTGTTTCTACAGCCCACCCTATTTCCCCTTTGTTAATTCTTCTAGTTAGTTAGTTAAGTTTAATTTTTTCAGTTAGGCCTAGGCCTCTTTATTAATCCCTATGTGTGTGTGTGTGTTTCTTTTGGGATTAATAGTGTGATTGTTAGACTGTGTGAGTAGTGTTTTTACTTGGACTATGTCTAAGGAAGGAAAGGTCTCAGGCTTCAAGAAGTGTGATTCGTACTGTCAGAAAATGTCTCTGACAGACGGTCACACTTCTTGTGTTTACTGCCTGGGGCCTTTACACCTGCAGGACTCCTGTGCCATTTGTCATTCTTTTAGCCAGAGAGTCCTGCAGGAGAGGAGGAACAAACTGATCCTCCGTGGCTTATTAAAGCCAGAAGGTTCACCCACTAAAACTGGGTCGAGTAAACCTTCAAAGCCACCTAAGGTTCAGGCTACAGTTGTCAAGCCTTCTCCGGTGGCTCCGACTCCTTCGGAGTCGAGATCGGCTCCGGCTGGAGCCGATCGATCTACCTCTGATGTGACAGTGTTGGTTCCTGCTGGCTCCGACACTCAATCCACAGTTGCCTTGTCGGCTCCGGCTGGAGCCGACGTGTTACCCAGTATCGGAGCCAAGAAGCCTTTGGCTCCATCTGGAACCCAGGGGACGTCGGCTCCGATGGCTTCGTCCAAGAAGAGATCTCTGTCCCCTTCTTTGGAATCGATCCACTCGGCTCCGGGGTCGTCTCTTTTGTCGGAGTGGAGTCATCGGAGCCGATCTTCAAGATCTTCCAGGCTGTCTGACCACGATTTAGAGAGGGTGGTAAGCAGGCTCTTGAAGTCACAGGCACTAGCCCAAATGCTCCATAGCCCGTCTCAGCAGACTTCGGCTATTGCTCCTCCCCTTGAACTTCCTCCTCCGACTCCCCTGAGTTCGGAGCCGGAGCTTCTCGGGACAGCGACCGTGTCGGCGCCGGAACCGATACATCCCCCTTTCGGCTCCGTCGTCTTCGGCTCCGATCTCCTCCATGAGACCATCCTTGGAGGGATCCGGTCGTCGAGTTTCCCTGGTCGGCTCCAAGGGGGCTAGTGGCATCGGACCCTTGTCCGACCCGCCTCCCTCTCGGGGCTTCGGCCTTGGTAAGCTCGGCACCGACATCGGCCTCGGAGCCTTCTCTCTCAGTGGAGCCGGGAGTTCCTATTTCTTCGGAGAGGGAATATTCTGGCCTCCCTGGGAGAGGGGCCTTTGAGGTGATGAGGAGTGTCCTGGCACCTGAGCCAGGTCAACGGTCCATCCCTTTAGCTCCTCCCTCTTCGGTGCCTGTTGATGTCTCTTGCCAGCCTCTTGCTCTCAGGCCCAGGGATCCATCGCCCCAGGTTTCCCCATTGGGAATAACTTCCTCTTCTGAGGTTTCTCCTGATCCTGCAGGTGAACCCCCTCTGAAGAGGACGTGTAAGAGGAAACACACAGACTCCCCTGAGTCTACAACATCTGATACCGACTTAGATGAGTCGGAGGGTTCCCCACGGTCCCCCTCTGAGGATGTCTCTTTTTCAGACATCCTGGAACTCCTCAAACAGAGGGGGAACTGGCCCTCCATTGACCCCTCCGAGGATGAGTCGGTATACCTGGAGGCTTTTGGATCCCGACCCTCCACCTCCTGGGTGTCTCCGCCTTTCGACCCACTTATGCAAGTAGTGGCTCGGAAGGCGTGGGCAGCTCCAGATTCTGTTGAACCGGTCCCCAGGAGGCCATCCAAATTTATTACGGCCCCTTCAGATAAGCAGTTTCTCTCTAAGGGTGTCCCTGTGGATGCTATGGTGGTGGCGGCGGCCACCAAGAAGGAACTGGCGGATCCTTCAGTGCCTGTCCATCCTCCTAACAAAGATTCTAGGACCATGGACAAGTATGGTAAGCGGATGTTTTCTTCAGCAACCTTCGCTATGCGTTTGCTGAACTACCTTTGTCATTTCACCAGACTTCAAAGAGATATTCTCAAGGAGCTGGGTGAAGTGGTTCAGGATCCTTCAGCTGCTGGGGCTCAGGACAAGATTGCCTCACAGCTAGCAATCCTAAATTCTTTAACCAACTCCTCCATGCGGCTCATATCATATGCAGCCGATGGAGCGAGCAGAGCCGCAGGCACAGGAGTGGCTCTTAGACGTCAAGCCTGGATGCGGCTTTGTAATTTCGCCGACCCCTTTAAGGCGTCCTTCACCAATACCCCCTTTGACGGTTCGGACCTCAGGTGAAGGAAACCTTCACCAGGTGTGAGCAAGACGGCAAAACTTTCTGCCGTTGGAGTCCATTTTTCCACCCCTTCTAGACCCTATCCCAAAGGTGAGAAGGGAGGAAAGATGTGGTTCCGTAAATCCCAAGGAGCAGCGCCGGACACGCGTGGTCAGTTTACCCCCAGAGGCAGAGGGGGTAACAATAATAGACGCCGCCCTAGAGGCAGGGGGGGTCCTCAGAATCAGGGCAACAGGGAGTCTCTTCCTGAGAAGCCTTTCAGCATCCCTGAGGTGTTGCCCGACTGTCCACCCTTGGAGGCAGTCGGGGGAAGGATATCACTGTACCCAGTAGCCTGGCGTTCCCTTTCACAAGATATGTGGGTACAGTCGATCATATCCGAGGGTTACAAAATCCCCTTCAAAAGGTATCCCGTACCTCACCAATCCCTTCCAGACATCTCACCCGGTCAAAGGGATTTGGCAAAACAGGAGGTTTCAAAGCTCCTAGAAGAAAGAGCCGTCCAGACTGTTCCAGCAAACCAAGTAGGATCCGGCATCTACTAGAGATTCTTTTTGGTCCCCAAAAGGACTTTTGGTCCCCAAAAGGACAGGAGATTGGAGACCGATTTTAGACCTGAGCAATCTAAACAGATTTGTCAAGAAGGCAAGATTCCGGATGGTCACGCTTCAGTCCATTCTGCCCTTTCTGGGCAAGGACAACTGGATGTGCTCGATAGACCTTCAGGTCGCGTACTATCACATAAAGATACACAGGCGCTCCAGGAGGTTTCTCCGCTTTCGGCTAGGGACCAGTCATTATCAATTCAGAGCCCTGCCCTTTGGCCTCACTTCAGCCCCCAGAGTGTTTACCAAATGCATGGCAGTGGTCACAGCTCATCTGAGACGTCAAGGATTCCAGGTGTTTCCTTATTTAGACGACTGGCTCCTCTCCGCCACCAACAAGCATCAGCTTCTTCAGAGCAGAGACTACACTCTGCAGCTTTGCAAAAGGTTGGGAATATCAGTGAATTTCGAAAAATCTTCTCTGCTGCCTTGCCAATCTATCAACTTTATAGGCGCAGAATTAAACACCGTCAGTTTGTTAGCCAGACTAACAGATCAGAGAATTCTGGACATCCAAAAATACGTTCGGATTTTATTGCAGAGCAGCAAAGTCAAAGCCAGATTGATTCTGAAAGTTCTAGGTCTTATGGCTGCGGCCATTGTACTTCTACCATTAGCTCACTTCCACATGCGTCTTCTGCAGTGGATGTTGTTCACTCAGTGGTCGTTCCAGAACCTTCCTATGAGGCACGAAATCTTAGTTACACAATCGTGCAGGACTCATCTAACCTGGTGGATATCTTCCCCTCTACTTCATCAGGGCCGGCCATTTGTTCCCCCTCCTCCAGTTGCCACAGTCACTACGGATGCCTCTCTGATCGGGTGGGGGGGGGCATTATCAGGGCAGGATGGTCCACGGTACTTGGCAACCCATCGAATACCATCTGCACATAAATGTCCTGGAGATGAGAGCGGTGCTTTTAACGTTGCAAGCCCTCAACGACTTTCTTCCCGCGGGGACAATTGCAGTTCAAACGGACAACATGTCTATGGTCTGGTACATCAACAAGCAGGGCGGGACCAGGTCCTATCCCTTGTGTCGAGAAGCTCTCAGACTTTGGCAATGGGCAATCTCCTCTCAACGGTTTCTGATAGCAACGCACATCCCCGGCAGGTCCAACCTCTTAGCGGACAGGCTGAGCAGAGCCATTCTCATGCCTCACGAGTGGTCTCTCAATCAATCAATAGTGGACGAGATATTTCTGAAGTGGGGCACCCCTTGTTGCGATCTTTTTGCTACGCCCCAAAACAACAAATGCCCCGACTTCTTCACCCTCTCTCCCCTACCAGGCCAACCCCTGAGAGACTCTCTAACCCAGGATTGGCCCCTGGGACTTCTGTACGCCTTTCCTCCTTTCCCCTTAATTCCACAGGTCGTTCAGAAAGCTACCATTTTGAGGGCCAAGTTGATTCTCATTGCCCCTTACTGGCCTCGACAAATTTGGTTTCCGACTCTGCATCGTCACCTCCTGGTGCAGCCTTGGCATCTGGACCCAGTTCCGGATCTTTTGATCCACCAATCGGGTCAACAGCACCGGGCCATTCGTTCTCTCAACCTCACTGCTTGGTTGCTCCACTTCCTTCCCTAGCCAGGCTCCCTATGATCTCTGATCCTGTCAGAGATATCTTAATAGCTTCTTTGAAGTCGTCCACCAGGACGGTTTATGCTAGCAAGTGGCGACGTTTTTCCCTTTGGGCAAACTCCAGGCACATTGATCCCTTTACTGCACCTGTGCATTCTGTTTTAGATTTTCTGGCTGAAGTTTTTCAGTCAGGATCTTCTTCATCAACAGTCAAAGTTCAACTGGCGGCTATTTCCAAATATCATGTTGGCTTGCAAGATCAGAACATTGTCACATAGACTATGCAAAGCTTTTCTGAGAGGAGTTTTTCTCCTGAAGCCTCCAATAAAACATCCTCCTCCACAATGGGATCTGAATGTATTGTTAGCATCCTTGATTTTACCACCCTTCGAACCGTCTGCTTCATGCTCCTTGAAATTATTGACCTGGAAAACTATATTCTTACTGGCTGTCACTTCAGCAAGAAGGGTACCGAGATTCAAGCTCTCTGCATCCGTTCCCCTTACTTGGTTTTTCACAAGGACAGGGTATCCTTGAGAACAAATCCATCTTTTCTCCCCAAAGTTGTTTCTCAATCTAATATTAATCAATCCATCCATCGATCTACCAGTTTTTTTCCCAAATTATTCTGACAGAGATGAACAAAAGCTTCATTTTTTGGATGTCCATCGTCAGCTCAGGTATTATTTGCATAGAACTAAACAATTTAGGAAATCAGACCAATTATTTGTCTCCTATGCAGAAAACAGGAAAGGTCTCCCAGTATCAAAAGTGACCTTATCCAGATGGTTATCGTCCACCATTTCTTGCGTGTATTTGCTCAGAGGCAAGCAACTACCCTCTAAACCGAAGGCGCACTCAACCAGGAGCCTATCCACTTCTACAGTTTTTCAGGATAGGCTACCCATTGATACCATTTGTGCAGCAGCTACTTGGGCCACTCCTCATACCTTTGTCTCTCATTACAAATTAGATTTGGCCTCCAGGGACAGAGCCAGTTTTGGTTCCACAGTACTCAAGAGTCTGTTCCATTGAGCCACCCGGGATACAGGTGCTAGGGATGCGGTCCCATCCAGCAAGAATGAAGGCGAGATTGACAACTTAACATTTAGAAGTTATGTACCTACCATAACGTTCCATGTTAGTTGTCTTCTCTCGCCTTCTTTCTTGCGTCCCTCCCTCCTTCCCCCTGGCCTGGACAGATCTTGAAGGGTTCCTCTTTCTCAGGTTTTTTCTCCCCTGAGTCTTCAGTAGAAGAATTTATCTAAGAACTCTTTGCCTGGTTCTACTAGGTTTTTCTTGCTCTTCCTTTGGGAGTAGTTTTTATTTAGCAGGGTATTATAGCTACCAAACAAGATCTGAGGTAGTCTTGCCTTGCATCATGGGATATAGGGTTGCCTCGAGCTGGTAAAAGGAGTTCTCAAGCTAAGCAAGTGCCAAGTCGGAGCCGAGGATCAGCTCCGAACCACCCAGCAAGAAAGAAGGCGAGAGAAGACAACTAACATGGAACGTTATGGTAGGTACATAACTTCTAATTTTGGTACGTGTGAATATGGATGCTAGTATCGACCATGTCTGTTAATTTTAAGAATTATAGATATGTGAATAAATTGCCTATGTACATGCATTCACATAGGCATATGCATGCACATTACTCAGGCAAAAAAGCATAAAGATTGCCATATATACATGCATGTAAACATACACATATGTATGTGTGTCGAATTAAATATTGAGATGCATATGTAAATATGTAGGTACAAATGGAGTCACAAATCATGTTTTACATTTGCCATTACTATTTTAGATGTTTTAGTTGGTGATAATGATAATCACCAATGAATTTGTTCGATGTTTTGAGTTTTGAACAAATTCATTGATTATTCAGTGTATACACACACACTCAGACATATAAAGTTAGAGACAACACACACACACATGCTCAGAACACATTATTGATTACATTTAGAGGTAGTTAGACAAATGAGGGTATGGATAACTGAGGCAAGGACAGTACAGTAATGTGATGCAGGCTAGTAAGCACCCAGGTGTACTAAAAGTATAATTCCTCATTGTAGGATAACAGCAGAACTGTTTGTGTTGTTGGGAAAGTGAATTGACAGAAAACTATGTATACAGTGTATGAATGTTGTATTATGTGGCATATTACCATATTCCATAATAAGTAATTATGGCTACATTACCCATTAATGTTTAACTGACCCTCAGCATTATATCACACATTTGCATAGACCTAAAATGTGACATCAACACACTGGTGGCCACACCTTGTGTGTATTGTTGTGGACATTTGACAAGGTGATGGCAGTCCTATACTTGCACTGAGACGATACGTCCTTGTTTTCATTTGATGCATTTAGGTATGGAGTGTAGAAGTTTACGGCGTATCAGTGCATAGCAATGAGACCAATCACCAGATAGTGACGTATTGAGTGGGAACACTGTTCTGTCAGGGGCATGATAACTGGAATCTAGCTGACTAGACAATACATTTTGTGTGAGTAGACTATTTCTCATTCAGGGGCTGGGGTGTGCTTGTATGGTTTAGGTCATCCAGAAGTGCACTTGCAGGCTTTATGTAAATGTTGTTGCTCATTCATGTCATGCTAAGGTCTTCCAGGATGACAGTACTGCGTTTACATATATTTTTCGGTTTTGTCACTTCTCTGAACTACACAACACTGTGTTATGTGATGCTATCATGTAGCCAATGTACAGACGTGATTAGTAGGTCTGTGAATACCATTCATGGGTCTGGTCAAGGATACTGGTTTGCTACCATGTGGTGATTTTATTTATTTATTTTATTTTTATTTTACATATGATGACCGGGAAAGTCCGACTGGACACAGGTCCATTTTCAGCGGAGGCCTGAGGAGAAAAGCTCCACTTAAAACATTGCTACAAATACATTTTATAAAATACATAACTGTACTCTTAAGGCATACAATTAAACATATAAGAACATATTTAACATTTCTTCATAGAAATCAATGCCCTCAGAATAAAATTTAACATTTCTTCATAGACATATAAATCAATACCATCAGAATAGAAGATTGCTTGGCAAGAATAAGTATTCAGAGGTTAGAAACTTACAGGTGATCTTGGGCAGAATCCTTGCAACATTGCAATGTAGTGGATTAGCCTGGGGCGGCACATGTGTACAGCCAGTTGTTAAAATAGTGGGTTTTGGGTAGTTTCTTAAATAGTGAAGCCAAGCTTGTAGAAGTTATGTGATTTCTGAGGGAGTTCCAGATTTTTGCTATTGTACAGCCATAGAGAGTTTTTGAGTGATGTCTGAATGAAAGATGTGTGCACATTTAGGTTCATAAATTCATGGGTTAACAGTAGGCTATTGATCCAGGGGAACATCAGTAGCCTAGCCACAATATCCCATATTGTGTAAGTACCCAGTGGCATGACTAATTTAGATCTAGTTTTAGGTCCCTTTCAATGACAGCTTCAAGGGCCAGACCTGGGCTGTAATTGTGATTGCTCATCCATGCATCCAGGTTATTGGTGAAGAGGGTCAGGGAGCTACTTTACTTTATATCCAAAGGAAGTCTATTATGTTAATGGGGGATTGTCTGATATATATTTATCTATCGTGCCAGCAGGACCTATTTTTATTACAGTAGAAGATGAGTTCTCTTGAGCAGGTATTTATCATGTTACTAGTTCTGCAGATGTGCAACAAGTGACAATGGACTGGATCCTTTGAGGCAATGCAGGTTAGACAGAGATTAACTCTCCAGAGTTTATAGGAAAACAGAAAAAAGACAAAGTGCTTTAAGGCTGCCTGGGTAGCTCAAGAAAGACATACACTTGATTATTGTAATGAGGAAACAATGCCGCCTCTGAAGGTCATGTGCTTCGACAACTACATACCAAAGGGGACATTATACTCTGTTAATCACCCCTGGTGATTACGTAAAAGGATTTACTTACATTAGTGGGTACATAATGATCAAAGGATACCTGATTGTCAGCGAAAGTGCTAGAGTCCCTAATGACTGCGTCAGTTTTGGCCAAAGACATAGTGTTAGTGCTGCATTTCTTGGCATGTAGTTTTAGGCTGTACTGCAAGCACCACTTACTGCTGCATGCTAGTCCCCCCTGAAAAATCTGGAAGTCAGATGGTGAGGTAGTGATAACTCCAAACTTGGTCAGCTACAAATTCTTGATGTCAGCCTTAATACTGTAGAAGTAAACCAATGACAAGTGGTTCTGGAATTCATCACTGTGGGATACCACATGTAATTGTATTGTATTGCTGCCCAAGACCAAGAAGAAGCAGGTGCCCAATTGGAAGCAATGTCTCCTTAGCCTGAATAAGCAAATAAGAGCACTAGTGAAATCTTCCAAAGCAAAGTCCAAATTGGCCACATCTACTAGAGATAATTATAAGGCCTTCTTCACATATGTCCTCAACCTCAAAGAAAGTACCCAGATCTGTTCAGAACTGGTGATGAAGGATACCACATATACAAATGATGTAGCAAACTTGGTGGCTGACAGATTCAGCGAAAACTTTACCCTTCTGTCCCCCCATCAGTAAATCAAGACATCCCCAGTATCTGCCCCCCTTCTCTTATATCTAGGGAACAGGTCATCACTGCTCTCTCAAAGGCAAAAAATACAGTGTCCATGGGACCCGATAACATCCCAGGCTGCATCCTACGTGAACTCAGGCAGGAACTTGCAGCACCATTGGGCACCCTATTCAGCCAAAGCCTAATTACTGGCTTCATCACAGCTGAGTGGAGGACAACCACTGTTATCCCTTTACACAAAGGTAGAGTGTCCCCCGATCAGGGAAATGATAGACCCATCAGCCTAACTAGCCTGCTCTGCAAGGCCATGGAACAGATTGTCATGGACCTCATTAACAAGGACAATGGCAACCTCCAAACACTTGATCCCACACAGTTTGGCTTTGTCAAGGGGAGGTCATGTCTGCTAAATTTGGCCATCTTCTTTGAGACCGTCACCGAAGCCATGGACGAGGGGAAGACTGTGCACACCGCCTACCTTGACCTGGCCAAAGCCTTTGACACTATTCCCCACTCTGGCATAATAGATAAACTCTGTCGACTAGGCATCAATCCATATGTTACCAGATGGGTAGCAAATTGGCTCACCTATAGAACCTATGTAGTCAAAATAGGGGAAGCCATCTCAACCAGTAGACCCGTAACAAGTGGTACATCCCAGGGTTCGGTCTTGATGCTGCTGTTATTTAGGATATACTTTTCTGAGGTGCAGGCCAAAACCTGTGGTCTATGGCTGACCGTGTTTGCAGTGGACTATAAGCTGGGTGGTGTCATCAATTCCCGTAGTGATGTGGACATCCTCCAAAAGGGTCTCACTCAGACAAATGACTGGTGCCAGAAACATGGCCCCAAGCTGAATACCAAAAAATGCGTTATCATCCCCTTTGGATAGAGTGACATCCCCACATATTATCACATGGGCACCAGGTTGACAGCAACTGGACTTTTGACCACCATGTTGCTTCCGTGGTATGGAAAGCCTTCGACATGGCCCACCTCATAAGTAAGGGTATCTCATCCATAGACAAGGTCATAACATCCCTATATTTCTCCCTTATAAGGCCCATTATTGAGTACCACGCACCTTTCTGCATGTACCCCGCAAAGCACATGCAGCAGCTGGAGAGACCACAGAGGTTTCTCACCATGGGGAATCCAGGGCCTCAAACATCTACCATACACAGGCTAAAAGCCCTATCCCTCTAGTTTCATACAGACTCCTCAAAGGTGACCTTTGTCTGGCATACAAGGCAATCATGGACCCCACCTTGATGGTACTGCTGTATATCCACAAGTCAAGCTCCACTCGAGTAACCCACACGCGTGACCTTAACCTGGTCTGTGACCTCAACAAGACTTGTTGGCGGGACAGATTTGTGTCCCAGAGAATCCTTTATCTGTGGTATAGACTCCCTCTCCACATCAAGCGGAGTACCTCTTCACCCCTTTTTAAGCACAACCTGGATAACTGGATGGGAAACGGAAAATATACTCCTGGGATTCCACCCATGTCCCTGCTGGACAGGTGCATTGGGTGCTGATTTGTCTAAACATGGGCTAAACTCTTGGGTAGGCTTATAAGGGCCTCAAGGCCAATGGCCTAGTAACCTCCTATAATCCTAAATACTCTTTGAAGAGAGAATGCCTCCCAAACAATGGAGTTGGCTACACCCATTAACCAGTTTGCTATCTAGCAGGTAACATGCAAGTTTACAATGCCAGTAGTAACCTTGAAGTGCACTTCTGAAACAGTTATGTGCACTGCAAGCATAGTTTCACCAATAGACCTGCATTATCAGATCTGTAGCATATCTGAAATTTATAGACATTCAAAAATGCCTATAATTTCAAGTCTGTCAGTAACACATGTAGAGGCTGTTGGTTTCAAACCACATGAATATAAACGTAGATTGTGTTACACACATACATAGAAAAATAGCTACTGTAACTTGTCAAATATAGGGTTATCGATTGCTTGAGATTTTGGTTGTAGCACTTAATTTTTACTGCCTTAGAAAAAGTACCCCTGTAATTACCTACTGTAATATACTAGGAATGGTACTGAAATGTATATGGGGAACTGTATAGACTGCATTTGCTTCAACTTTCAAATGCTAATCAGTGTAAACTAACTGCACTTCAGTCAAACATTCAGGAAAGATGTGAAAGCTGAAAACATTTTACCACAATGAATGATAGAAAAAAGTGAGAAAAGAAATCCAGTAGGATGGAATCACTATTAGACAAATAGTTATGGTGTGATTTCTGAAGGACAACATACATCAGCTAATGAGAAAATACTTTCAGAACAGTGATTAGATTCAGTTCCAAAGCTGCGTGACATGTTTAGAGAAAAGATGCAAAATATCTTATTCTTTTAGAATATTTGGACATTTGTTACTCAACATGTTTTTTTGCAAGGCACAACTGTCCAAAGCAGTGTTGTGCTGCTGTAAAATGAGGGAAAGTCTGTATGATTATAAAAGCACACACACACGCACACACTAACAAGCAACACTAATAACAGACCGTATGAAAAATAATTGCCAGTGGAGGGAAAAATATTTGTAGCAACAAGCATGAAAAATACTATTGCCTAGGCTTTAATAATTATTGGACACAATTTTGCAAAAACAAGTACATGGTAAAGTAGCTATCACTTCATTGCTAGAGGCGCCAGGTCTGTCTGTGACAAGATAGCGTCTCTAGCTGAGTAAAATCCAGTCATTCAGCAAATCTAATTGCTCATGAGTGGGGGAAGGAAAATACAAAAGGACAAACTGCAACTGTAAGTTCTAAGCACTTCCTCTAACAACTCCAACTGAGAGTTTGTGTAATCTGACCTGCAGTATGCTAAAAGGGCTCTTTGAAAACCTTGCCTCTAGGTGAACATGTGACTTAGAGTACTAAAATGTAAACATACTCCTCTAGCAAAAAATCTGAGATAGTGCCCCTTTAAAGCATTCCTCCCAAGAACTGTAAGTGGAATGCCATAAAACTTCCCCCTCTTTTCTTTTGTAAGTGTATAGTGCTATCTGATCGGTTTTGTCTATAAAACCTAATTACACTGCAGGAAGTGGGGGATGAGAAAACCACCTGCTTGCAGCAAATACAAGCTAGTTTTTCTTCTCTTGTATACTTTACAACCATGGGGTACGACCTGACGATAGTGTAGTGTACTGGCTCACCAGATGCGCAGTAGCAAGCACCGCTCAAAACAGTCCCCCATTGTTGTACGTCAGTTGGATCTATTTGATATTCATCCGGTGTCAATTGATTCCAATGTATGAGAATGCTAAGAAAACATGCATTTTCCAAACATAAAACATGCCGCAATTGCCACAATGTATGACATTGCTGTATTTAAAATTAAAATGCATTTCCTAACATAAAACACATTTCTGGGCAACTGCAATTGGCACAATGTCTGACAAGGCTATATTTAAAATAAAAATGCATTTCCGAACATAGGCACAGACACACAGGGCTACATTACAAGTGTGTTTATTGTGGTGACCTCCACCAAACCAGAAATATCCATGCAATAAGAAATACAGATACAAATACAGAATAACAGAATCGATACAGTTTAGTATGATTTGCGAGGTGGTAGCTGTCAATAGTCGGACTTGCAAGGTGTGAGGAGGTTATGATATTGACGTGTGAAGATACGTATGAAAGTAACCGAACTACGTGTATGCTTTTACATTTAAGGTAATATTTGTAAGGTACACTTGACTCCAAGCTGCATTTCCTGAAATTATAGCTTTAGATTTACATTGGAAGAGTAAACAGGGCCACATTAATTGTATGCATGATGTCACTGCCTAATATGAATGGCACGTCAATCATGCCTCATTTCATATGCAACTTTTCACGCCAATCACCAGAGCCACGCCCACGCCTGCGCAGAACTGAAAGTGAGCCAGTATACTAGACTATCGCCTACGATCTTAACTTGAATTAGCTGCTAAATTGAAACTTTTGCCCATTTAGAAATCCTGCTTTCTCAAACAGGAGAATGCTTTAAATACGTTTTGTGCTCCACTAAGCTACTTTGTAGTGATAACTAAAAAAGCTCAACTAAATATTACCAACAAATCGAAGCTTTGACCTCATATGAAATATTTCAGCCTTTCCTAAAGAAATTCTGTGCACTGACCCATTACCTCCCCCCACCTTTCTGCCCTTCTTTTCTACTTCCTTAAAGAAAGTAACACCACTAAAATTTAAATGGTTACAATATTCTGCTACTTAGCCACAGAAGCCCGGCCAACCAACTTCCCTTTACTCCACCAAGGTTTAGTAATGTGTTAGCAGGTAAAATAAGCAAATACATCCACAGGGTTATCAAACATAAGCATTGGCTTTGCGGTCCTGAACAAAAGAGCTTCCCCCTTTTTGCCAAACCTTTCTATCCACAATTACCCAATGTATTCGTTTACAACCTGCAAATGGCTGTAAATTCCAGAAGACCTAGATTAACTTTAATGACCCACTCAGCTGAATTATGTAGTATTATTATTTTTAATATTAATTTCATTTTATTTGCTAAGAAATTAATCAGAAATTATTTACTTGCATTAAGCAGAACAAGTTAGTGAACCAAAACATGATTTATGTCATATTAAGCATACAAGCAGGCCCCAACTCACTAGCCTTGCCATGTGATTATTCACTGACCCCAGCCATCTAATTAATTGCAGTCCACGACTATTGTTTGCTAGATTGCTAAGAAAAACAATTTCAGCTTTTGCTAAAACCTTTTGCATCTCCTCCCTAAACCCCAGGCCACACTTAGGTGTTTGTGCCTTTGTTTTATGCCTTAAGTGAGCCTTAATCCCATAGTAAACCCTAGTTGAAGTATTAATTTAAACCTATTCTGTCATTTAAATTTAGTCTGATACGTACATATTTTACCCTCTAGCCTGTTTGTAACCTAATCGCCAGGCATTTCAAAAATATAACTGATTTGAATTACAAGATTTCACAAACTAAAGCCATTACATCAAACAGTAACTTAAACAGTCTGCCTACATGTTCTTAAACCAAAATGTCTTTAAACATCAACAGTAACATAACTAGCCTTTTCTCGGATACAAAATCGTTGTCCCATGTAAATAAAATAGTTTAAGGCAAACTGCCCTTGAGTGCCCTCAACTATTTCTGATCCTCTCCAAAAGCTCTGCCTTGTGGCTACTTTCCAGCTTCAGCTCCCAGTGGGCCTCCGCTCACAGGCCCTGCCATGTAGCTAACTGTAGGCCTCCGCTCACAGGCCAGGCCCCAAGTGGCAACTTGCAGGCCTCAGTTTCCAGTCCTTGCCATGTGGCTAATTGCAGGCCTCAGTTCCCAGGCCCTGCCATGTAGCTAATTGTATGCCTCAGTTCCTAGGCCCTGCCCTGTGGCTAACTGCAAGTCTCTGCTCATAGGCCCTGCCATGTAACTAACTGTAGGCCTCAGCTGCTTGCAACTAAACCTCAACCATATCACCCTCCTGTGTATATATAGATTTTTTTTAAACTTGTACAACACTCCCTGTGTCTCATGTATAACATCAGGCCTTCCAAGGGCCATGCACCCTAGTTATTTCTCTTTTTTAACTATGCTTTGATTCAGTCACTGCAAAACCTTGGTTAAATACTTACAAAACCCTTCTGGTGTTCTAATTTTTACTTGAAACCTTACAAGTACAACCTTAGTTCCTACCCTTGGTTGTAGCATCGAAATACAGGCCTGCAAAACAAAATCCAATTACAACACACCAAATCAGTTCAACATTACCCCCACCTGTCTGCTGAAAAACTGCTTGCATGCCTTTAAACTCAATGTCCCAAGCTCCCTACACTGTTAACTAAACATAGTACAGATTATACAGATAAATGCCACTAAAGCCTGTGATTAAATCAGAAAACAAAGGGCCCCTACCTTGTTCTTAGATCACCCACATAGTTCAAACACAAACCAGTAATCCACAGATAAGCTGATAAGACAAGCTGCCGAGGTAGAGGTTGAAAGACTAATTTGCTTTGTTCCCAGCCTTTTCAACCCTTCCCCTGGACAGCCCAGCCCACCTTTCGGAGTCGGTATGCCGCAAAACTCTTTGACTAAGGAACCTGCGGTTGTCTCTACCTTGGATGAGTTTGGAGCCGCTGAGCAGGCACCGGCTTCCGAGAAAGTACTTCGCACTTCGATTCTCGACACAAACCAATGACTTCTTTTGCTTCTACCATTCTTTCGAAAACGACTGAGTTTCTAAGGCCCAGGGTACAAACCATGCCCAAGAAATCAAAGAACCAATCTCAGACACCTGCTTCCTTGCCTCAGTCTCAAATGCTTAAAATGGCAGAAGACCTTATATTGCTGATCAGGGGAAGCCAAGCTACCCCTTCCAAAAGAAAGAGATCTGTCCCCAGTAGTTTTATCTGAACAGGAGTCTGACTCTGATGTAACTGAATATGAAGACATGCAAACCCCTCTCTGCTTATGAGGATTCTGATGCAGAGGAATCCATTCGTTCAGCCTCTGGACCTGAGGACGTTTCATTTGGGGAAGCCCTTCATACTTTAAGGGAGCATTTCCAATGGGAATGTCAGGAGTACCCTCAGTCAAAAAAGAGACTCAGAGAATTCTTAGATCTTCCACAGCACAGACCCCTGGCCATTCCTCCTGTCCTGGATGTTGTGGATGATGATTTTTCGGAATCTGGTTCGTCTCCTGACACCCTCCCTCCTGCTCCCAGAAAACCTGATGGGTATTAGAGTCCCTGATGCACACAAATTTCTTTTCAAAAATCCTAGTGCAGACCCTGAGGTTATTTCTCAAAGGCCTAAAGGAATTAAAGCAACTACTGCTAAGAATCCCACCCCCTCAGATAGGGATTCCCGAGCACTAAGACAGATGGGGTAAAAAAGTATACCCCTCTGCTTCTCTTGCTATCAGAGCACTAAATTGTCAGTTCCATATGCTAAAATTTCAGCAGCATACCATGACACTCCTCAAACAAAAAAATGTCATCCTTTCCTGCTTGTGCAGAAAATAGAGTTACAAGGGTTAATGCACTCTGCAAGTCAAGTAACTAAGCACACCTTACACTGTGGTTTTGACACCTTAGAAGCTTCTTGCAGGGCAGCAGTCACTGATTCTGTCCTTAGAAGGCATGCCTGGCTTAAGGAACAGACCTTGCCAAACCATGTCAAATCTGAATTATTGGATGCACCCTTGCACAAACACAATTTGGCACCCAAGGCTAAGGAGGTCTTAAAAAAGATGGAAGAAAAAGCTAAATCTATGCAGACAGTTAATTTCCTACAGGTCCAGCCACCCGGGTTCAGTAGGCATTGTCGCTCTAAGCACTGGTCCTTTCCTGCCCCTTCCAGGTCAGTTCAGCCCAGACGCCAGGGAAGCAGACCCCCCAGACAGCAGCCACAGGGGATGGCAGAGATCAAAACAATGGAGTTTCTCCACTTCAAAACCAGGGAGTGCCAAGCCACCCCTTCATGGTAAGAACTCACAATGATTCTCCACTTCCACCCCCTCCCTCTGCCCACCTGCACTTGCCCCTAAGAGGAAAACTCTCCTTCCACGCAAGCACCTGGGCCACGATTACCAATGACCACTGGGTCCTAAACATAGTGTCCCAGGGATACAGGTTTTCTTTCCACAGTCTCCCAACCCGAAAAGGGTTCCCGGATCTTCCTCCAAACCAGTGGGCAGTGACGAAAAAGCAAGTCCTTTCCCTCTCTGAGGGCAATAGAGCACATTCCTGCAGAACAGATAGGCCAAGGTTTCTACTCCAGACTTTTCCTGGTACCCAGAAAAGAGGGCACCTGGCACCCCATCCTCGATCTATCCATTTGAAACACCTTCCTGGTGATAACAGAATTCAAAATGCTCACCGTCCAGCAACTACTACCTATGCTCGCCAAGAATGCTTGGCTAGCCACCCTAGACCTAAAAGAGGCCTACCTCCACATCCCAATCAGAGAATCTTGCAGGAAATATCTACGTTTCAGGGCAGGATCTCTGCACTTTCAGTTCTCTGTGCTTCCCTTTGGCTTATCTACTGCTCCCAGAGTTTTCTCCAAATGTCTGGCTCCCGCCATTGCTTTTTGCAGGCAAATATGCAATTTTACCCTTACTTAGACAACTGCCTGATTCAGGCAGACAGTCAGTAAAAGCCGCTCAAGCACCTGGCCTTTGTAAAGTCCCTACTGCCCTCCCTAGGGTACACCATCAATGAAAAGAAATCCAAACTAGTGCCCACCCAAAGGATTACATTCCTGGGAGCAAGCCTGGACACAGCATCCCAGGTGGCATTCCTTAAGCCAGAAAAGCAAACTTACCTGATCGCCTCCTTTCAACTAGCCACCAGAACCCAGTTATCTGCAAGCTCTCTGGTTCATGGCATCTTGCATTGTACTCATTCCATATGCCAGACTGCATATGAGGAAACTTCAGTGGTACCTAAAAAGCCTTTGGTGTTGTCCACACTCTCAAGACCTGGAAACTCTTACACTAAAGATCCTTTGCCTAAGGACAGATTTTCTTTGGTGGGCAGCAGCATGCTCCCACAACGAGGGCTACCTTTCTCACCACCCCCTCCCACCACCCAGACCCTCACCACATATGCATCAGACTATGCCTGGGGTGCACACCTGGACAGCATGTGCATACAGGGCTGATGTAGCCCACAGCAAATACACCTGCACATCAACCAAAAAGAGATGTTAGCTGTCTAGCACACATTGACAGCTTTCAGGCCCCTTCTCTCCCCATGGGCTCTCCTGATCAAAACCGACAATACCACTGTGATGTGGTATTATCAACAAGCAGGGAGGGACTCGCTCCTACCCTCTATGCAGGCTCGCCATGACCCTTTGGCACACAGCCTTAGCCATGCAACTACACTGGGTGGCACAATTCCTGCCAGGCTCTCTCAACTCTCTGGTAGACAACTTAAGCAGAAATCTTTTGGACCCACACGAGTGGCATCTAGACCAAAGAACCTTCACCTTAACTGAAATGGGACACCCCGAAGGTCGACCTCTTTGCTTCCCACTCCAACCATCAGCTCAGCAGGTTTTGCACCAGGGAGCCTCACTGCAGGGCTTGGAAAGTGGATACCCTATCCTTCCCCTGGGTCAACCTCTTGGTCTATGCATTTCCTCCATTACCTCTCATTACCAGGGTACTGCTCAAAATAAGGGCGGAAAGACCAAGGACAATTCTGATTGCTCCAGACTGGCCTCACTGGCACTGGTACCCACTGCCACCATGGCATCTCCCTCAGACCCCAACCCTTCTGACCCAGAGGGAAGGAGAATTCATGCATCCTCAATTGCAGACCCGCAGTTTGGCAGCTTGGCTTATTCGCTGACCATGATCAAGCTGCCAATCTCAGTAAACATGTTCTAGATGTTATACGTGAGGCTAGATGCCCTGGCACTAGAAAGTGTTATGCTGACAAATGGAAAAGGTTCTGCACCTGGATTCAGGCCAAGTACGGCACAGCCCTCCCTACCTGTCATCCTGGATTACCTAGCTGACCTGCTTCACAGTGGTCTCTCCTTTTCCTCTATTAAAATTCATGCCGCTGCTATCTCTGCTCATTTCAACACTGCGCACCTTCTTTTCTTCCACCCTCTCATCAAACAGTTCCTAAGAGGGGGCTAGCAACTTGAGACCACCCAGAACAGCACCTATCCCAGCTTGGGACCTAAACTTTGTGTTGGGAAAAGCTCACCCTTCCCCCCTTTGAACCAGCATCTTCAGCGGAGTTAGTTTTTCTTCTGGAATACAGCCTTGCTTCTGGACATCACTTCAACTAGAAGAGTAGCCGAGCTACAAGCACTCATGGTTGTAATGCCCTTCATCATTTTCCATGCTGACAAGATGTCCCTCAGGACTAACCCATCCTTCATGCCCAAAGTGGTGTCCAGTGTGGCTGTCATCCATTCATTTGCCCACCTTCTTCCCTAACCCACAAAACAAGGCGGAAAGGATCCTGCACTCTCTAGATGCACACAGACAGCTCAGTTTCTGCCTAGACAGGACTAAATCATTCAGAAAGACTGATCAATTGCTAGTCAGCTTTGCTGCAGGGGCAGAGGGCCAAGCCATATCCAAATAAACCATTTCCAAATGGATGGCACACTGCATCCATTTCTGTTACAAACAGCATGGGAAACCTCCCCCTAAGGTGGTCAGGACTCACTCTACCAGAATAGCTTCCACCTCTGCAGCTTTCCTAAGAAGAGTCCCCACCAGGGACATCCTGGAGGCTGCCACATGGACATCTGTTCACACCTTCACCAAGCATTACCACCTGCTTATCTTCTCCAAATTCAGGACAGGCTTTGCCACTGCAGTCTTGAAGGGCATCCTAGCCAGCCCCTAGTTTTCTTGACTGCCTCCACCCTTTTCCTCAGCTTTGGGAATCAACCCAAATGTGATGACTGCAACAGTGAAACATGAAGAACATAGTACACTTGTGTACATTTACCATAAATGTAGATGTTCGAGTGTATTCACTGTTGCAGTCCTGGTTTCCCTCCCTCCATCCCCCTTTTCTCTCTGTCCTTACAAGGAACTTTTTGGTATTTACTTTCTACTGGTGGGGTTCTTCCACCATATCTTGGCTCCCATTTGGGGGCTACTGACAGAGCAAGAAAAACTGATGTAATGGCGTCAGCTGCCTTACTTTATACTACTGACGACCTGACGTCAGTCCTGAAACGACAGCAACCGAGGCAGAAATACTAAGCCTCTGGTATTCAGGCCGGCTGAGGACTACCCTGGCAGGGATAACCCAAATGTGATGACTGCAACAGTGAATACACTCGAAAATCTGAATTTATGGTAAGTGTACACAACTGTACTTATGGTTCTTAAAAAGACCGTTTTAGGACTGCGGATATACATTTAATTTTTTTTTTCTTAATCCGAGTGTTCAGGTGGTATCCATACTTTTTTAAAGTTTTTCTTTTGGCTTATGGCAATATTGCGGGAATGTGTTTTACTCAGTTTTGCTACTCTTGGCTTGGCATGATTATAAAAACATTTCTGCTTTACAGTGTGATAGTTTCATTTCCTTATATCTCTGAGGATGTATGTAGGGAGCTCTGGCTTACTAGACATATAATTTGTACAATTGCTGACCTGAGCTTGTGATCTTTATCACCTTCAGGACTGAGACCAGCAGGGCTTAGAGAACCCAGCATGTAAAACTTTCCCAGGCTACTTTATCCTTCACATTTTATCCACAGTGCTTTCTGCCTAAGGACTATTGTTCAGATCATAGCTGTCAACATTCCACCTCCAAAATGTCAAACTCTTGCTAACATCTTATCAACTTCACCTGGGAAGCTAACAGGATAGTTAAAATGTGTTGAGTTCTTTTGATGAGTTAATATGATACAATTCTATTTACCATAGTTACTATTTAAAAAATGACACTAAATGAGTGACAGACCATTTTAATGTGTGACTGAGAGGAGCGTGAAGTAAATGTGAGAGGTATGGATCAGATGTCTTGCCCCATGTAAGTCACAACTGCATTTGGAAAATGCCCCAGGCTGCCATTTGAATTTTGAGGGTAATTTCATTGTTTTTGTTTTCAATTGATTTAGCTCTTTTCCCTGGTTGCTTCTGAGCACTATTGGGTTCATAGACAAGTACTAGGCTAACTGTACTTCTGGGCCATTTTAAGCCTAGCCAGTTTCCTTTTTTGCTCTTGAAAGTACTCTTCAGGGTCAGTATTTTTCTTATTTTGGTTAATTTGCTCTCTCTTTCCTCAGCATTCACCAGTTTCTTCCTGTAGGATTCTTGCAGTTGTGTAGTTGCTCTTTAATCAGGTTAATAAGTTATTGAGACCCATTTATCATAATGAAGTCCTTATGCCTTTTTGCTCATGAGACGGATAGATAAGTACTAGGCTAGCTGCCTTTGTATGCTATTTCAAGCCTAGCCAATCTCACTTTTTGTGCTCAAAATAACCTATCTCATTTGATTATGGTCTGGGCTTACCCATCCCATAGTTCAGTTGTATATAACCCCAATGAAACTAACTGGGATTGTACCATAGATAATTTGAGGGGCCCCTTAAATGGGATAAAGCATTTAGGAGCTGCTTCTGACCATTAGTAGTACAGGGGGGCAGTCCAGGAATAGACTTTGTTTTCCATACATAGGATTTAAGTTGCACTTGAAAATGGACAGGAATGAACTTTGTTTTATGTGGATTGGTAGGGGGTCTGTTCCACAGTTGCGGTATCCTCTGCGGGATATACCTTTCCCTCCAAACCGTTCTGTTGATGTAGAAGAGGTTTAGATCCCTAAACACAGTATTTCAGATGCTATTTAACTTGCTGATGCAGCAAATCCAAAACAGAAAATAAATCCACGACAGTCAACACAGGAACACAAGGTAGTCCAAAAGTAGTTTAATTTTAAAGCGCTTTTCGGCTCGCAATAAAACAGCCTTCCTCAGAATGAAAAACAATAATACATCTCTTTCCTTTTATACAACAAAAGGTGCCAAAATTAAGCAATCATTTGATTAATTAAGTAATTATCTAATGATGTTCCAAAAACCCATAACCTTGAAACTTGAGAGTAAATAACTAAACATATGTAACTAAGAATGCTACTAGAATAAATGCACCATGACCTAGAAATAATAATCTCTATAGATATAACAACAACTTCAGCCCATTTTATCAAGAAACTTCATTAAACCCAATATAAAAATATAAAAATACAGGCACTTATTAATTTATACAGTTAAAGAAGAAAAATCACTAAATACCTCTAGTTTATAAATATCAAAAATAGTAACTAAAATGAATATAGCAAAGTGTAATTAATAACTAAATAAAATTAACTTAACAAAAACATGTACATGGATAAAAACCAACTAAAATAACCAAAAAATTAATCAATTCAACGCAATGTATAAAAAACAAAGAATCTAATTATGTTTCTTATACATTTAAATAGTGGAAACAAACCAATTAATAAATGATTAATTAAATTAATTAAGTTATTTCCCTTATTTTTTTAATTTATTTATGTAGTATAATGTAAGTAAACAATGATTAAATTTGATCACACTTTAAGTTATCTCACCAAGCTTCTTAGCTTTAATAAAACTCCTATTGATAAGGTTTCATTAAGGCCTGGGTAGATGCTCGCATTCAATTTGATTTGCCATTTTAATTCAAGTTCGAGCAACTTTAAAGAGTAAGGGCCCCCCCTGGGGTTGATTTTTAGTCCATCAATGATCAAGAATTTAAAAGTGTGGTCAGGGAAACACATAATGTGTTTGGCTAATGCATTGTCTGCCTTCTGGTGGGTAACAGCATAGATGTGTTCATACACCCTGTCTCTGAGCCTACGCTCGGTTTTACCCACATAGAAGGCGGCACATAGTGAACATTTGGCCAGATAAATTATGCCTTTAGAATTACAATTAAATTTGTCACTTAATTTATATAGTACATTATCCAAAGTGAATGTACTGCTGACCAACACATGTTTGCACATAGTACATGACTCGCATTTAAACATCCCTGTTGACTTTCTCAGCGAGTCAGACTGAAATCTCAGAGAGTCCTTTAAGTTCAATCCACGCCTAAATGTAACACTAGGTTTATAACCTAATTTATTTATTAAAGATGTATTGTTTTTCAACAAATTCCAATTTTTGTTCAAAATATTAATACATTCAGGACTCAGTTTAGTATATGTAGTGGTAAATGACACAATTCTATTTCTGTCAGACTTGGAAATGTTAAAAGGACTTTCAAATTTTGTGCTGGAGTTTAAACCTTGATCAGACGGGTCGTCATTTTCAGCGACCTTCAAACTAACAAAATTATGTTCTAAATGGATGCAGCAAATCCGTCAGTAATGGGTCAGAGGATACCATGTACGCCAGATACAAGTCACCCATTAGCAATCTGTAATATACTGAGTATATTGACAGGACCTTGAGTCGGTCTGTGTAGGACATGTTTAGACTTTGTATCCTTTTAGTCAGGTATCTCTGTGGGCATTCAATTCATGTGTGTCTGGACAGTTATATAATAAAGGGGACATTATATTCAATGACTGGCCTAATGAGGGCTGAGTAAAGGGAGACAATGACATCCCTAAATCTAGACAGTTCCTTTATTTATTATAAGCTGTGCAATGTATAAGGACTTTCATACAATAGACACATGTTGGTTAAAAGTCAGGTCACTGTCTACATAAGTTCCCAAATCCTGAACAACTGGGTCAAATCTTGGAGTGTGTTGTCAATGTAGTAGTTCTCTGTGGTTGATGACTTCCCAAAGGATACATTAATGCATTTTTGGCGTTGGTTTCAGACCATGATTTTGACACCAGTTATTTATTTGAGACTAACCTTCCTGCAGGATGGCCAGGTCATTTTGGGACTCAGTGACTGCTCCTAACTTGCAAGTCATCTGCAAACTTAGTCAACCAGGCCCTTTGGAATTGCATTTTACTTCAGAAAAGTAGATGGCAAACAGGAGAGGCTCCAGCACAGAGCTCTTTGAGACTTCACTGGTCTCTTTGTGGAGGTAACCTCCCCATTTTGATTATCTGCATTCAGTCTGTGAGCCAGTTGGCAGTCAAGTGGGTGACATAGTGGTTTATTCCCAGTTTGTTTAGCTTTTCTGCAATGCTCGTGTGGGGAACTTGTATCAAAAGCTTTGACCAGATTGAGGTATGTGGTGTGTACCATTTTGCCTTCATCCATTGCTTTGGTGACCCTTTCAGAAAAAAAAAAAGTCTGCCAGGTTGAGTAAGCATGAACATTCCTTGATAATAAATCCAAACTGAGACTGGTCCTATGTTTGGAGGTTCCCTATGTTCTGATTGATTAATTCCATGAGGTGTCTTTTTCCATGGCTTTGCATATGAGGCTGGTCAAACTCAAGGGTCTATAATAGCCTGGATCTGTGGAAGGCCCTCCCTAATGTGGGGGAATGACTTTAGCTGTTCACCATTCACTTACTACAAAACCTCTGCGGAGGCTGAGATTGAACAGTGTTGTCAAGTGTGTGGCTAAATCGTGCTTCATGCTGTTTAAGATGCACCCAGGGATATTGTCAGGATCCATTGGTACAGTATTTTTAGCTTTTAATAGCACTTTCAAGACTTGGTTTTGTGTGATTGCTGGAAGTGTGATAGTTTTTGAGGGACAGGAGGAGGGGAGTGAAGGTTAACTTTAGAGCTAAATTTATTAACCAGTACAGTCTCATTGTGTAGGTAACATCATTCACAATCAGCTTGTGCATTTCTGCATTGTACCGTTTGCGATTACGAATATAACTAAAAAAAAAAATGCTTGGGATTGTCTTTGGCTTGGGTAGCTATTTTAGCGTCAAATGTGGCTTCCGTTTATTTTAAGCTCCTGAGTTTGTTTAATTGAGGAAAGGGCTGTAACATTCTGAGAATTGCTGTACTTTTGGTCAGAATTCTTTTCCCTTTTTTTTTTTTTTTTTTTTTTTTGTTTTTGTTTATAAAGCTTGTTGGTATTATGATTCTACCATGTGGATTTGTTCTGGGGTTTCTTCTGCACTTGTTCTTACAGAGTACAGCTGCATCTATGCAGCTGTTGTATATGCTGCTATAGAGGGGAGGTGTACATTTCTGCATATTCATTGGAGTTGACTGTGTTTGGTTGGGATATGAAGCTCTTTAGTGTATCACTTAGGAGTAGGTAGTTTGTTTTAGACATTTCCAAATGTACCATGTGGCCTTTATGCAGACATTAACTTTAGACTAGATATATTTTACTATTATCTTGGTGAGAAAATGTATTCCTAGCAGCCTTGTTTAATGCGGTTTGGTTGGTATGACGTGTAAACTAAAGCACCTTATATCAGGGAATAGTGTCTGAATTTGTGGTGACTTATTCTGCATGACTGTGTCTAGAATTGTAGCCTTGCACCCATTCAGGCAGACTTAGTACTATTTTTCGTGCTCAGACCACAAACTGAACCACTTATAGCTTGTTTTCTCTTCAGGCTGATAATCTGTCATCATATGATTTAATTTCAGATCTGCCTGATATCTTCGGACTTTTAACTTGAGGTGAAATTTACTTATGAATATGCACCAGCTTTGAATAGTAAGTTCAGTCCTTTTCCACTTCAGGCTGCAGATGAAGTCCAGTTAGATGTTAACTTGTATTAATTTTCAACTGATGTATTACCTTGTAGCGGACCTTGGTCATGATTTTGTTTATATATGGGTTTAGAAGGTTCTTTTACTTGGTATTGATTCCATCTGACATGAATCATTCCATTTTTTTTCCTGTACTGTATGGAGGTGGACTGCAGTTGTTTGACTATTTTAGCCTACATTGGGTGCTCTCGTTTGACTATTTTAGCCTCTGCTGGGTACTCTCGTTTAACCCTTCTTGGCATGCATTAACATATAGTGTAGGACTTGGTGAGTATCCTCAATCCTCTTATTATAGGTGACCATTTTCCTTTTCTGTTTTGAAGGAGATGAGACATAGCTTGTGTTAGAATGCTTGCCTCTCCATGACTGACACTTATACGGTTCAAAGTTGTGACTTGCACCATATCTTTTCATACTTCTTGTAACTACAAAGCATGGGTTGTTGGTGTAGACTTTTGAACTTTGTTCATACAGACCTGCTTGTTCATTTGTTCCTAAAGTAATTAAGAGTCTCCTTTGGATTATTACTTTTCAATTCAGTGTTCCATTTGCAGGTATGAAACCGTTTACCTGGTCATTAACAGCATTCGGAAAGAGGCTAACTTTATTTAGAGACACCTGTTTGGGGAGGGGGGGTATTTTGGAAAGTCTGCACTCACTGAATATGAGAATTCCATCTAGTTCAGATGTGTGGCTGTAGCCACAATCCCTTGTCCTCTTTGTAGTGGTTTGCATCTTAAACCACCTCTTGGCATCCCACATGAGTGTAACTGTCAGAACATACTACAGACCGAACTCTTTAATATATTAGAGCCAAGTTCTCAAGGAGCCCGTGCCTTGCCTCAGGCAAAACACTGTCAGCTTAGGTCTACTACTTTACAGGAGAACCAGCTTTTATACTTCTCACATCATGATACATTCTATAGCACATCCCATTCTGTAGCACATCCTAATTAGAATCTTACTGTCCCATTTAAGTCATGCTCTACATGTGCAAGTAAGAACACAGTTATGCAGGCTTTCCATAAGTTTTTAAATCTTCACACTTTTGAAATAGACTTTTTCATTTCAGGGCTGTACATGAAGGGTCAGGATTGTGTGTATATACTAGATTGTTAGGATTTCATGGGAACTTTCCACAAGTAATTTCCTAACTCGTGTTCGTTCAAGTGAGTTTGGGGAAGTCTGTATTTGAGGTGTGTCCTAGATATTTCCTTACTGATTGTATTTAAGTACATTTTCTACATGGCATAAACCCACTACATTTTTTTCCATCAAGAGTAACTGCATATCACTTTCTCCTCATGTCTTCCTTTGATAAGGTGTGGTTCTGTTGTAGTTTCTTCCAACTTATGCCTGTTGAAGTTGGGAAATATGTTGGTTGTATTTAATGCCATCTTAGAAGTAGATTTTTGTAAACAGAACTTTCCAGTCTAAACCTTTGGGGTGATAATGTCCCCGTAATTTGTGGAGGGCGACTCCATGATGGTTCTTGGATGTGCAGGCTATAACCCATTTCTATCCTTCTGTTTTGCCTTCAGTTTTTCTTCTACTCGTTTCCATTATTCTTTCTGTAAATGTAATCTAGAAAATGTAGTGACCTACTACTCTCATAGCAGCCATGGTGTTGTAGCCCTCTGGTATGAAATATGTTCTGTCTTTATGATCTTGTATCTCCAAAAATTTTTTCTCCCGATGTCCCCATTCTCCTTAGCGATGTAGGTTCTTAATCCTTTTACTTTTCTCGAAGGATTTTCTGCTCCCAAACTCGCTCACTGTGAGGCAGTGGGTTTTGCTTCATTCTTTGAGTTTGAAATTGAAAACTAGTATGGATTTTGTCTTGCAGGACTGTGGCAGAACTGTCTGATAATCTTCCCTGGCGATTGCTGTTACTGAATTCCAACATCATATTCTGTCATTCTCTTTTCTGTCCATGGTTGCTTCCATGTTTGTTTAGAGACATTTTTCCCCAGTTCATCCTGTTCTGTTGGAAGTCTCCCGTCTTTGCCTTCGTAGTGCTCTGTTCCATGAAATCACATATCACACTTGCACATGGTAAGACTGCTCCTTTTACTCTTCTCCTCCTTTTAGTTTTAATGTAGTATTTTATGACTTTGTTTACCTGCATCTGTTTTAACTCATTCCCTCCAGGACAGCTGTTTCGAGTGTTCACTGTTGACTCCCAGTGGGTGTGGCTTGAGCCTTTAAAAAGATGAAGTTATCACCTTACAGAGTAAACAAATATTCATATGTCTGGAATCATAAGTGTTACTAGTAAATTGTAAATGGCAAACTATTCAGGATAAGTTAAACTTTACATTAGTGACATTCAATTCAAGTGATTTAAACTGGATTTTACAAGTCACAATAAAGGCAGTGAATATTATAGCAATAACCCACGCCTGGGTGTGGGTAATGCTAAATTTACCCACGGTTGGCGTGGTTTGGTCCCGGTGAGCCCGAGGCACCAAACAAAGCCAACCGTGGGTAAATTTAGCATTACCCACACCCAGAAGTGGGTTATTGCTATTATACCATGACATTATTTAAGAAAAGAAACTATTACTTTTCTTAAATAATGGCATAGTATAATGCCTGTTTACTGCCCTTCCGCAGATGTCTGGCATCCGGCAGTTCTGATGTACTGCGGCGCCTGCGCGGTACATCAGAGTTGAGCAAAAGCAACGGAGAAAGCAAGATCTCCGTTGCTTTTATCTCGCTATGTTAAATGAGTTTAACATAGCGAGACAGTTTTAAAATAAGCAACGGACATCTCCGTTGCTTATTTTAAAACTGTCTCGCCATGTTAAACTCATTTAACATAGCGAGACTAAAAAGCAACGGAGATCTTGCTTTCTCCGTTGTTTTAAACTGCCTCGCTATGTTAAATGGGTTTAACATGGCGAGACAGCTTTAAAATAAGCAACGGAGATCTCCGTTGCTTATTTTAAAGCTGTCTCGCTATGTTAAACCCACTTAACATATCGAGAAAGTGTTTAAACGAAGTTATACTAATGGAAAAAAGTCCGGGCGACCGGACCTTTTTCCATTAGTATAACTCGATTTACAACGGGCACGCTGGCCAATCAGCGTGCACGTTTTGGGGGGATCATGGTATAATAATTTTGTATAAACAGCTTAAGATATCTCAGTAACGACTCAAGCAAGACATACTGTCAGCAGGATTTTCTTCATGCAGCTATGAGTTTTCATATGAGGTTATGCAGTTCTGTCTGTATTTACCTGAATGTTGAGATTGAGAAATATTGAAAATTATTATAATACAAATAGTATATAAATATTTACTATATATCTTTAGCTGCATTAGATCAGATATCAAAATAATTGTTTGCCATCATGTATACTTTAAGATGAAATCTTCTGATCCCTTGAGTGTAGCCTGGTTTTAAAAGTTTTAATGCAAATATGAACAAGCAGTATTTGACGCCTAGAGGCATCAGTAGGAGTTAACTGCAGAAACGCCTGGAGGCACACTTTGCTTTTATGATGCATAGTTTATTACTTGCTGTGACACTGGCATGAGTTTAGACTTGTTGTTTTCCAGACACGTCTTTGCCTCTTGAAGTGATGATCACTCCAGACAGTCCTAGAATGTTTCTAGACATGCACCTATTTATTGGCTTCCGATTCTGGTATGAGATTGTGCACCTTTGGTGGTGGTCCTTGCATATTTTGATATTTGACACCTGTTTATTGGCCAGAGATCATTACAGTAAATATTTTGGATTCAGCTGTCTCTCTCCACACTAACCATTCCATTCCTGATTATTATTCAGAAATTAATTTCAGATTGCATATCCTCTGTATCTGTTGGGAATGCAGCTAGCAAGTGAAATCCCTTGCACTAAGGAGGATTACACGTATCTTAAGAGATTGGGCTCCTAGTTAGGCTGGCTCTGTTAATAGAGAGAGGAATTGGTCAATAGGCTGAGGTATATTTAGTGTTCTTTTCAAGCCTGTTGAATTTTAAATCTTTAACTGTCTTGTTCTGGTTTTCTGCTTCTTCTTTCTTGATGTCCTGTGGCATTGACTGAACCTTATTCACTCCAGCCCCTTATTATCTACAGAATTTGCCTCCATGAGAACTTAGGATGTATTTAGACTCTCCCATGCATTTTTTTCTGTAATTTTGCTTAATTTCTAACAGTTCCAGTCTTTACAATTTGTGATGCAGTTTACCAGTTTGTTGCATTGACACTGATATGCATGTATTGCCTGTATCTGATTTCTGGTTTGAGTTGCTTTTAGGTCTACAGTTATTAGGGAAATGGTCCCTTGAGTAACTACCCCAAGAGATTAAGTTTGGGATTCTCATCTGGATGCGAGAAAGGTGGAACTCACAATCAGTTTCAAAAGTTATGCTGTTACTGTAACATTAGCTCTGGATTGGTAAATGAATCTTCACTATACCTTCCTCCTGCCCCTGCCTTGTCAGGACGACTACAGTAATTTGCAAGTGTTAGCAGTTGACATAGTTTTGTCTTGCTGCTCCTCAGTGCAGGATTAGAGTTCTGGAGAAGTATCCTTAGGCACACAACAATGAGTTGTTATTGGAGAGGGATAGCTAGACAGGGGAAAATTTTAGATGCCCAGCTGTCCTCAAGTCCTGCTGATCCTAGTCATGAAGATGGGACTGCCAATCCAGGTATGTCATTATGATAAGTATGTACCTTTAGTCTGTTCTGAGTTTTTATTTTTTGAGCACCCTAGTCTCTCTCCTGTAATATTTTTTTAAGTCACCTTTGTTAGCCATGTAACAAAGATTTTTTTATCAGTTTACATTATCTTCACAAAATCTAGTCTGTTTTTTTGGCCTTGAAAGGATCAGGAGCATTCGTGTTGATTTTGCAGGATTTCGTATAAGAAACTTCCATATGCTACAAAACTCCCGCCCTCTACCAGTGCTTTGCTTGGCCTGTGTTCTCTCCAGATCTGTTTTGCTATACCCACAGTTCACATCAGGTGATGGCCTAGGTTGCCTTTTTTAAAGAAAATAAGTTATAATCCAGTGAAAAATGAAATGTCAACTGGTAGAAATGTTGAATTGCTTTAACTGAAAAATTAGATATTTCAATATTCCTTAGTAGTGTAAGTAATGCATCATGTCTATTCCCTGAGCAGCTAATGAAGGCTGTGTGTGTGCATGTGCACGAACTCCTGCCTCCACTGGCAATATAAAGTATTTCATTTTCATTGTTGATGGACAGACATTGTTGCTTTTCTTTTCATTTAGTGTTGTTGCACTGAGTATATAAAAGTTAGTAGTAAGGTTGGGAAATATTCCCTTTCCCTGCTTTTATATGATCTTAGAATTGGTACGAATAATTAGTGGGGTTGTGGGGGGGGGGGTGCATAGGGCATGTCCCCTAAAGCAGAATGTTTTTTTTTTCTGGTTTGTGAATTGGAGCATGCATGTTTAGGTGTGGGAGTAAATATTGAAAAAAAAAGAATACTAACATGCACTGTATTCAGCATTAATTATATTAAAGACTTGTGTTTTCAATATTTTCTAGTTTTATTCCTCATTCAGTAAAAAAAAAAAAAAAAATCAGAATTTCAACATTTTGGTGTTTGTCTTTTTCATTCTGGAAAAAAAATTCAATATAGCTTTTTTCACTGGATTTTCAGGCACTCGGAAAATTCATTCTAAATTTCACTTTATTTCTGCTTAAAGTAGTGCTTCTTGTCTTCATGAGTACTGAGTTTTACTTGTTTTTCACTGCAGGTCAGTTAGTTCCTTTATTTGAAGTTTCAGGGAGTTTTATCTTTCCTTTTTCTACCTTTCTACTCCATCTCCTTATTTGGTGTGCTTTGTTCAAACTTGTGGTGTCTTATGTTTTTTTTCTTTCTGCAACTTTGTCTTTGTTTTGTAAGAATGTTCGTCCTTATACATAGCTCTGTGCAATATTACTTTGATTATTTTCTTAGTTAATGGTGAAGTGGGGATGATTACGCCAGCTTCCTTATTTTTTTTTTTTGTTATCTTGTTGAAGACTACAACCCTGCTGGCAACAGCACCTGTCTACTCCCTTCACAGGTGCAACAAAAGGACCAGAGGGTCACTGCAGGCAATCTCCAGTGGATGTGGAATTTACTTCACTTCCTCCTCTGAATCCCACCTCTGAGGCAAGGAAAGAAGCAACTGTGCAATTCGAGGCACTTGGGCTCTCCTGATTAGCCTTTCATGCTGGACATCATCTAGGATGAGAATTCCACCTTTGCACCATTCTCTCAAATGGTCCTAAATTTGGTGAGGTCCTGGAACTGAATAGACAGAAGACAGACCATTGGGTGAGCTGCTGCTTAATCTCCAGAGACTTGCCTGACTTCCTCCCCGTCAGGCTGGTGGGTCACCTGTCTTTCCACATGGGTTGCTATCACACAGGACATATGGATAAGGACAGTAATGTCTAAAGTTTACATATTTTTCCCCTCTAGATGTTCTATTTAAAAGGTGCCAACTGAAGAGAAGAGGGAAGACTTTATTATTTGGTTCTTTTTATCCCCAGAGGAAATGAAGGACATCTGGACAGGATCTCATTAGCCTAAACCATTTTGTTCCTGCAGAGTCCTTTTTTCATAGTCACACTGAGTTTATGCCTTCCCTGTTGGGTCAAGGAGACTGGGTATGCTTTTTGGACTTCCAGGATGCCTGTTATCTCAAAATTGCTGAGGACTGTAGGCGGTTCCTGCACTTCTGGGTAGGAACTAGTCATTGCCATTTCTTGCTTCCAGTTTCTCTCACCACTCTATCAGTTCTGCAAACCTTTCTGTGGTAGCAGTGAACCAGAGCCCGCAGGGAGTAAAAGTGATGTTCATTGTATTCAGTATTGTTGTAATGATTACACTCAGACCTTCTGCCAAAGAAGGCGCAATATCCAGCCTGAAATACAGACTGTAGCATCCTTCCCGTTTTAAGCCAGATAGGAACCCCCCCACCTGGACTTGCAGCACACCTGTGGTATAAAAGGGATATTTGCCTGCACTGTCTTTAGTTGCTTATTGTCTGTGGTACATATGAAGTTAACTGCAAATTACTGAAGCATTGTCAATCTGTCAGTTCATGCTGGCTTCTAGAGGGCAGGTAAATACCCCAATGGGGAAAATCATGTCTTATATTCTTGTGTTTGTGTTTAAAATCTTAGGAGATTTGAACGTCAGAGGCTGTAGATGTCAGAATATAATTGTATTGCTTGTGAGAAACAAGTACCCTATAAAAACTTCCATAATTACCCTTTGTTTTGATTGCAGATGGAGCATGATGTTGCCTCCTCTTTCCGTTGTGCTAGGTTCAAATAGAAGACTGTCAAAGGAAAAGCCAGACTTTTCCAGGATTGCTTGAGCCAGGCACAGGGGGTGTCTTGTTCAGGACTGCCATGGTATCAAATATGTTATTTGCAGACAACCTGCTCAAAAAGCAAAAAGATAGGCACCTTATAGTGAAGGAATTTGGAGACTGTGAAAATATATCTTTGGAGTCTGAAGAGACTCTGGTCTGGTGAGGCACTTAGCAGCTCCCAGATGTTGCCTCTTTGGATGGTAACCTCTGCTGATGCTTCAAAGAATGCTGCCACACACTAGCAGCACACCCTGTTGGGTCAAGGCCATTCAGTTGATCCAGGTGCCATTCTGCTAGCCTCTGGTTTGGCCATCTGTTTTTGTTGATAACGGCAGGTGAAGGAGGTGATGTCATTCTATATCACTGTTTCAGTACTCATCACCTCTGGGATCTCCTGCCAAGGATAACCCAACATCTAGCCATTATACCAAAGCCTTTATTACCTAGGGAGCATTGTGTGTCAGACATATGCTCCCCATGCAAGCATAGGGCATAAAGTGACATACGCACGCTTCCAGCTCAGCACTTCATTGCCACCAGTCCGAATGCAGTTGTAAGTCAGTCTGAACTCCCTTCACTTAGCTGGTTATACTGAACATACATCTTTCACAGAAGTACCCCATCAGAGTACGATTGTTCTTTTTCTTGCATTCTGTAATGAGGTGCATGTCATCCAAGAAAAGGGCAGTGTCAGTGTGGGAGGCAGATTTGCCATAAAGACTACCACAGTAGGTGTCTGTTTTGCTTAGGTGCATCTCACGACCATGCTCAGTGTTCCAAAAGTCAGATATTTGTACCCAAGACTTTGCATAACCACTTTTCTTCAACCCTGAGAACCAGCATCTCAAGCTTTTGGCCTTAAGGTACCATGGCAGAATCCTCTTTCCCTGAGGTACAGCTGCTGCTGCTCAAAAAGAAGGCCAAGACGTCTAGGCTCAATTCTACTGCAGTCCAGCCTCCACTGGGTGTGTTTCGAGGTGAGTGAGAAGTCAGAGGATAGTCTGGCATTGCCATCAATTTCTTCTGCTGCAACCTTCCCAGAGCCTGGCATGGAACCTGCTTCTTGCACATCATCTGAGGCCTAACAGAGGTCTGCCGTGGATGTTGAGGTTGTGAACCATGGCTGATAATTTGAGAGGCCTAGAGGGGTTCTTTAGTTCCATGTTAGAGAGGAGGTGCTGATACTTTAATCAAATCCAGACAGGAGTCAAAACCTCCGCCCTTTATCAGAGCAGATGAAGACTAAGCATGTGGTGTCAGCCCCCAGTGTTCCACAAAGGGTGTTTGTTCAGTGCCTTGATGGCATTGAAGCCCCCTCTGGTAGTTTCGGTTCCTGCACCTCCTTAGTCTTATACTGCTAAGAGGGCTAGGGACCCAAAGTCTTCAGACTAGGATTCTGACTCTGAGGCTGACTCTTTAGCCTGTTCAAAGTTGCCTTCACTTTTGGACTGTAGTTCTAAGTAGGAGGAATCTGTCAGCCCTGATTCTCCTTTGGTGACATGGTCCTGCATAAGACTGAACATTTCAAATGGGATTGTTCTGAAGTATTGGGCATCCAGAAAAGATATAAGTTGTTAACAAATGGACACTCCTAAACGTTGCACTGTCCTTGCTAACTGGGCTGCTCTATTAAATACTTTCTGTGCTGCTTCCGTGTCATTGGCTTCTCAACCTGTAGCCCCCAAGAAGCCTGTTAGGTTATATAAGGTGCCAAATTTCTGTAAGTTGTTGTACAAGTGTCCCTCTTCCGATCATGCAGTGATTTCTCTATCTGCTGATATGGTTTCTCGGCTTTTGCCTTCTTCTAAGTTCCTTCCTTCAGAATAAGGACAGTAGAGTCACGGTGAAGATTGGTAAGAAGGTATACACTTCAGCTGATTTAGCCTTCAGGGCTATCAGTTGCTAAACTCCTATGACATATGTAACCCACTTTCTTCTTTCCCAGACTGGGAAGATTTTCTGATATGCCTGACTGATGGTAATACCTCAACTGTTTCCTTGCACAATTCCACTTCTCAGGTTGCCTGTCAGTCTGTTTAATGTAGCTATGATGCAGCTGAAGCATCCTCTAGGGCTGCTGCCTCTGGCTCAGTAATGAGGTGCTATTCCTGGCTTTAGCCTTCAAGATGATATCCAAGCAAAGCTTCTGGACGCTCCCTTGGATAACCAGAATTTGTTCGTTACTGCTGTGGCTGACCTTTTCAAGACCTTACAGGATCAATGTATGATTATGAAAGATGTGAAGCAGATTTTTGTCTTACCTATTCTCAAGTTTCAAAGGAATTATCCTAGTAAGACTGGTTGCTGTTTAGGCTGCCTAAACAGTCTTCCAAGGTTAAAAGGCTCCTAGGTATGTTTTTTCAGGAAAACCTACTCAAACGCCCAGGCCCCAGAAAGCAGTCCTTTCCTGACAAACCTGCAGCGGTCTGTCTACCCTCCCTTCTTCTTGACCAGGTTATGATGGTGCCATTGTTCTGAATATTCTCTCTTCAGACTGTTTACTCTGTTGTTGAACCCACTTGCCAGTGTAAAACGTTTGGAGGAATACATCTCTGCCACCCTAGTCTGGGCCTTCAGTTGCCAAACTCGTGTAATAAAGTACCAAGGAACAGTCTTGCCCATTTCAAGGACTAAGTTGAGGAGATGGAGAACAAGCTCCGAGAAAGAGAAGGTGTTAGGCTTGTATCACCAGTCAGGTTGACAATGTTTTAATGAAGTTAGTCTGTGATGATCTAGTACATCATACAGAATGATAGTGGTGTCCATTAGGAGATGTGCTTGGCAGAGGACCCAACCTCCAAAAGATCATGCAAAAGTACTGCTCCTTAATGTTTCAGCTAGAAAAGGACCTGATTTTAGGACCCTTTATTGTGCAGGTATTTAAGAAGCCAGAGGAAAAGGGAAAGACTCTGCAGTCTGTGAAACAGCTGATGTGTTGTTCTATCTCAACTTCACTCTTACCAGGATGGGTTCGGATCCGATCCTCTGATCCGAGACTGCCTTTTATATACAAGCTCGAGGTCTTCCACTAGCACGTGGCTAAACCCTATCCCAGCATGCACTAGGAAAACTCTCCAGATCTCATTTGCCTCTAAACAAGATCGGGTGCTCTTTCTACTAGCTCTGGCTGAGTATAACATTTATAATAGTCTGTACTGTGAAAGATTACTTATTTCCATTGTTATATGTTAGAAGAAAAAACGCTGTTCCAAAGCCACAAAACGATATTTTAATAAACAAATGTAAGCGCTTTTGTTTCCATTGCTACAGAAGCATCAGACGACTTTCATCGTTTGATGTTTCTGTAGCACATTTGTTTATTAAAATAGTTGTCAATCTCGCCTTCATTCTTGCTGGATGGGTATCCTCGGCTAAGCTCGAGAGTCACTTTTACCAGCTAGAGGCAGCCCCATATCCCATGATGTAATTACCCAGATCTCGTTTGCCGCTTCGCTAACGAGGTCATCTTTTTTACCAGCTCCTGGTAAGTGATTTTTTCATTGATATTTGTCAGGTTTTTGATACCAAAACCCTAAAAATTTTTGTTATTTAGACTTAGTTAGTGAACCTTATTCACTTAGCTCCATACCCATTCCCACTAGTTCACTTCCATAGATTTTCTGTGTTTCGGGCCTTAGGCCTCTTTCCCACCCTCACAGTTCCTGTCAGATTTTCCCTTAGGTGTGTGTGTGTGTTGTGTCACTGTTAATAATAACTAATTATTTACTCTTAATAATAATTTAGTTATTAGTATCTCTTTTGGTCTGATTGTTGTGTGTCTGTGTGTTTGTCAGACATGTCTAAAGATACTAGGGTCTCAGGTTTCAAGAAGTGTGACTCGTGCTGTCAGAAGATGTCTCTGACAGACGGTCACACTTCTTGTATTTATTGCCTGGGACCTACACCTGCAGGACTCCTGTGCTATTTGTCATTCCTTCAGCCAGAGAGTCCTGCAGGAACGTAGAAATAAGTTGATCCTCAGGGGTCTTCTTAAACCTGAGAGCTCCCCGGCCAAGGTCGGCTCCGGGAAGCCCTCCAAGCCTCCCAAGACCCAGGCTTCGGTGTCCAAGTCTGTGGTCTTGGTTCCGACTCCACTGGAGTCGACATCGGCTCTGTCCGGAGCCGATCCTTCCTTGTTGGAAGCTTCAGTACCGGCGCCGATACCCTGGCTTCGGCTCCTGTGTCGGCTCCTTCTGGAGCCGACACCCTAGCGTCGAAGCATGTCTCTGCTCAGGCTGGAGCCAAGATATCTTTGTCTCCTCTTGGAGCCAAGAAGTTGTCGGCTCCGCCTGGAGCCGAACGTTCTTCGGCTCCGATGGCTCCGTCCAAGAAGAGGTCTAGATCTCCATCATTGGAATCTATACACTCGGCTCCAGCCTCTCCCTTGCTTTCGGAGCGGAGCCATCGGAGCCGATCATCCAGGCTCTCAGACCACGACTTAGAGAGAGTGGTGAGTAGGCTTTTAAAATCACAGGCACTAGCCCAGATGCTCCAAAGCCCGTCTCATCAGATGGCTATTATACACCCTAATAAACGAAAAGGACGAAGAATCAGGAACCAAATCTTAAAAAGAACCAGGAATTTATTTGTTGAATCACTCGAACCACAAAGGTGAAACAAAGCGCAGATAATCCACCACACATTAATGTTGTTCAGGAAAATTACGTTTTCGTCACAAAGCTGGACTTCATCAGATGATACCATTACAACTAAACATTCCCTTTTATAATGCATTCAATGAAATAATTATTCAATTAATGTGTTTAATTATTTTAAAAAGAGCAGCCAAATTATAAACAACATTAACAAATATTTTTAACAAGGGTTTTTCAAAAGGTTCTATTTATGTATTAACCTTGGTTATATAGTTTTTTAACCTTATTAATATTTTTAAATGTGGTTTCCTTTAAATGGTGGGGTTTGTGAAAACAGGGGACATATGATATGAGCTAGAAACAAAGACTTTTTAGAACATTCAGTTATTCACAACTTTACATAAGGAACACTTGAGCTTTGCAATGTATTCAATGGTTGCAATAAATGAAATGGGCACTAGATGGCATGAAAAACATGTTACATTGTTTTTTAAACATATAATTTATTAAAAGGTTTTAAACTTTTTTAAAATATTAAAATTGTACATATTAAATGTCATTTTAACAGTATTAAGTTGGGAATAAACAGGAAATACAAGAAAAAAATATGAATTTAAAAGGAATATTTTTGGAAAAATATTCCTAAAGAAAACTTTTTAAAATAATTAAACACATTAATTGAATAATTATTTCATTGAATGCATTATAAAAGGGAATGTTTAGTTGTAATGGTATCATCTGAAGAAGTTCAGCTTTGTGACGAAAACGTAATTTTCCTGAACAACGTTAATGTGTGGTGGATTATCTGTGCTTTGTTTCACCTTTGTGGTTCGAGTGATTCAACAAATAAATTCCTGGTTCTTTTTAAGATTTGGTTCCTGATTCTTTGTCCTTTTCGTTTATTAGTTTGGATTTGCACTTCTTGTTTGGTTTTCTATTATACACCCTCCTGAGATTCCTCCTTCGACTCTCCTACAGAGTTGTACTGTGACTGTTCCTGCTTGAACCGATACCACACCTTCGTCGTCCTCGACTCCTATCTCCTCCTTGAGACCTTCCTTGGAGGGATACGGGCGTCAGGCTTCCCTGGTCGGTTCCGAGGGGGGCGAGTGGCATTGGACCCTTGTCCCTCCCGTTCTCTCCTCTCGGAGGCCTTGGTGAGCTCGGCCCCGACATCTGCTTGAGCCTTCCCTTCGGTGAGACCAGAGATTCCTGTTTCTTCAGGCGGGATCTCTCGGCCCTCCCTGGAAGGGAGCCGATGAGGAGTGTGCTAGCCCCTGAGCTTAGTCAACAGTCTGTTCCTTTAGCTCCTCCCTCCATGGTGCCTGTAGATGCCTCTTCCCGCTCTGTTGCTCCCGGATCCAGAGATCCATCACCCCAGGTCTCCCCATTGGGAAGATCTTCCTCTTCCGAGGTTTCTCCTGATCCTTCAGGTGAACCCCGGACCTGCAAGAGGAAGCACTTAGACTCCCCCGAGTCTACAACATCAGATACTGATTTAGATGAGTCGGAGGGGTCCCCAAGATCTCCCTCTGAGGATGTCTCCTTTTCAGACATCCTTGAACTCCTTAAACAGAGGGGGAACTGGCCCTCCATTAATCCCTCCGAGGATGAGTCTGTATACCTGGAGGCTTTTGGATCTCGACCCTCCACCTCCTGGGTGTCTCCGCCTTTCCGACCCCCTTATGGAAGTCATAGCTCGAAAGGCGTGGGCATCTCCTGATTCGGTGGAACCAGTCCCTACGAGACCTTTAAAGTTTATCACAGCCTCCGCTGAAAAGCAGTTTCTTACTAAGGGTGTCCCGGTTGATGCCATGGTGGTGGCGGCCGCCACCAAGAAGGAACTTGCAGATCCTTCCGTGCCAGTCCATCCTCCTAACAAGGAGTCTAGGACCATGGACAGGTGCGGATGTTTTCCTCAGCGACCTTTGCTGCTGAATTATTTGTCACTTCACCAGACTTCAGAGAGACATCCTCAAGGAATTGGGTGAAGTAGTTCAGGATCCGTCAGCGGCAGCGGCTCAAGAAAAGATTGCCTCTCAGCTAGGAATCCTAAATTCCATAACCAACTCCTCCGTGCGGCTCATTTCTTATGCAGCCGATGGGGCGAGTAGAGCTGCAGGCACAGGAGTGGCCCTCAGACGTCAGTCCTGGATGCGGCTCTGTAATTTTGCAGACCCCTATAAGGCGTCATTCAAAAAATCTCCCTTTGATGGGACAACTTTGTTTGGCCCTCAAGTGAAGGACACTTTGACCAGGTGCGAGCAAGACGGCAAGACTCTTTCTGGAGTCCGTTCTCCACCCCTTCTAGACCTTACCCCAAGGGTCAGAAGGGAGGGAAAATGTGGTTCCGGAAATCACAGGGAGTCACGCCTGATGTACGTGGTCAGTTTACCCCCAGAGGCAGAGGGGGTAATAATAACAGACGCCCTAGGGGGCAGAGAACCAGGGCTCCAGAGAGCCTCTCTGACAAGCCCTTCCAGCATCCCTGAGGTGTTGGACTGCCCACCCTTGGAGGCAGTCGGGAAGATTGTCGCTGTACCAAGCCTGGCTATCCTTTCTCAAGACAAATGGGTACAGTCGATCATATCCGAGGGTTACAAGATTCCTTTCGAGGAAAGCCCCTTCCTCAAAAGGTTTCCTCACAGACGCAAGCCCCGTCTATGAAATTGCAAAATTAGAGGTGTCAAAGCTTCTAAAGAAAAGAGCCATCCAGCCAGTACCAAAAGATCAGTTAGAGTCCGGAATCTACTCAGGTTTTGGTCCCCAAAGACTGGAGACCAATATTAGACCTCAGCAGGCTCAACAAGTCTGTCAAAAGACAAGGTTTCGATGGTCACACTTCAATCGATTTTGCCCTTTCTGGGCAAAGACAACTGGATGTGCTCCATAGACTTTCAGGATATCATATAAAAATCCACAGATGCTCCAGAAGTTTTCTCCGCGCTGGGGACCAGTCATTTTCAATTGCCCTGCCCTTTGGTCTCACTACAGCCCCACAGAGTGTTCACCAAATGCATGGCAGTGGTCACGGCTCACCTGAGACGCCAAGGATTCCAGGTGTTTCCGTATCTCGACGACTGGCTCCTCTCAGCCACCACCAGGCATCAACTTATCCAAGCCAGAGATTACACTCTCGTCTCTGTGGTCACTTAGGAATTTCAGTCAACAAAGTCTTCCTGCCAATCTATTACCTTTATAGGGGCAAATCTAGACACTACTCAATGTCAGCAAACCTAACAAGTCAGAGAATCCTAGATATCCAAAACCACGCTGATCATCCTATCCAGCAAAAGGTACAAGCCAGGTTGGTCCTGAAAGTGTTGGGCCTCATGGCAGCTGCCATCATCTTCTTTCCTCTGGACACTGGATGTTCACCCAATGGTCCTTCCAGCAGCTTCCCATGATCCTGGTGACACAAACCTGCAAGAACCATCTATCCTGGTGGACTTCCTCTCCTCTAGTCCATCAGGGCAGACCATTTGTTCCCCTGGCCCCAGTAGCCACGGTTACTTCGGATGCCTCCCTGATTGGGTGGGGGGGGCATTATCAGGGCAGGATGGTTCAATACCACCTGCACATAAATGTCCTAGAGATGAGAGCAGTGCTTTTAACGTTGCAAGCCCTCAACGACTTTCTTCCTTTAGGGACTATTGCAGTTCACACGGACAACATGTCTGTTGTGTGGTACATCAACAAGCAGGGCGGAACCAAGTCCTACCCCTTGTGTCGAGAAGCTCTCAGACTTTGGCAATGGGCGATCTCCTCTCATCGGTTTCTGGTAGCAACGCATATCCCCAGGAATACCGACATAGTAGCGGACAGATTGAGCAGAGCTATACTCATGCCTCACGAGTGGTCTCTCAACCAATCCATAGTGGAGGAGATTTTTCAGAAGTGGGGCCGCCCATGCTGCGATCTTTTTGCTACACCTCAAAACAGCAAATGCCCAGACTTCTTCTCTCTCTTCCCACTTCCGGGCCATCCCCCCAGAGACGCTCTTACCCAAGATTGGCCCCGGGGACTCCTTTATGCCTTTCCTCCCTTTCCTTTGATACCACAAGTACTCCAGAAAGCTACCGTCTTTAGAGCCAAACTGATTCTCATTGCCCCTTACTGGCCTCGACAAATTTGGTTCCCGTTCCTTCATCGCCATCTTTTGGTGCAGCCTTGGCATCTGGACCCAGTTCCAGATGATCTGACCCACCAATCGGGTCAACTGCACCGGTCCGTTCCTTCCCTCAACCTCACAGCTTGGTTGCTCCACTTCCTTCCTTAGCCAGGCTTCCTATGATCTCTAACCCCGTTAGAGATATCATAGTAGCTTCTCTTAAGTCCTCTACCAGGAGGATTTACTCTTGCAAGTGGAAACACTTCTCCTTTTGGGCAAAATCTAAGAACATAGACCCCTTTACTGCCCCTATTCAGTCGGTCTTGGATTTCCTAGCGGAAATTTTTCACTCAGGTTCTTCGTCTTCCACAGTCAAAGTTCAGTTGGCAGCAATCTCGAATTTCCATGTCGGGTTTGCAGACCACAACATTATGTCCCACAAACTTTGTAAAGCCTTTCTCAAAGGAGTGTTCCTTCTTAAACCCCCTGTTAGAGATCCTCCACCACAGTGGGACCTAAATTTAGTGCTGACATCCTTGATACTTCCCCCTTTCGAACCGGCTGCTTCATGTTCACTAAAGTTTCTTTCTTGGAAGACACTTTTTCTAGTCGCTATTACCTCGGCTAGAAGAGTGTCTGAACTTCATGCTCTCTGTGTTCGTCCCCCTTATTTTTGGTCTTCCACAAGGACGGAGTATCCTTGAGAACCAATCCATCCTTTTTGCCCAAGGTTGCTTCTAAGACAAATTTAAACCAATCCATTGATCTCCCTGTATTTTTTCCAAATTATTCTAACAGGGCGGAACAAAAATTGCATTACCTAGATGTTCATCACCAACTCAGATATTACTTGGACAGAACAAAGCAATTTAGGAAGTCCGATCAGCTCTTCCTTTATTATGCTGAAAATAAAAAAGGTCTCCCTGTTTCTAAAGTGACCTTATCCAGATGGCTATTTTCCACCATTTCTGACATTTATCAGCTTAGGGGCAAACAGCTGAACTCAAAACCTAAAGCTCATTCCACAAGAGGTCTAGCCACTTCTACAGCTTTTCAGGCTAGACTACCCTTAGATACTATTTGTGCAGCAGCCACTTGGGCCACTCCTCATACCTTTGTTTCTCATTACAAATTGGATTTGGCCTCCAGGGACAGGGCAAGCTTTGGTTCCACTGTTCTCAAGAGTCTGTTCCATTGAGCCACCCAGGATAAAGGTGCTAGGGACGCAGTCCCATCCAGCAAGAATGAAGGCGAGATTGACAACTTAACATTTAGAAGTTCTGTACCTACCATAACGTTCCATGTTAGTTGTCTTCTCTCGCCTTCTTTCTTGCGTTCCTCCCTCCTGTCCCCCTAGCCTGGACAGACCTTGATCTCCCCTTTTTCTCTGGAAGATTCTTCTTCCTTGGACACCAGATAGTTCTTGTCCTTGATTACCTGGTTTCCCTTACAGCCTTTTCAGGTTAGTTGTTTCTCTTTCCTTAGTGGAAAGTTTTTATAGGCAGTTTTTCCTCTAGATACCAAACGAGATCTGGGTATTACTGCCTTGCATCATGGGATATGAGGCTGCTTCGAGCTGGTAAAAGTGACTCTCGAGCTTAGCAAGTGCCGAGTCGGAGCCGAGGATCGGCTCCGAACCCATACAGCAAGAAAGAAGGCGAGAGAAGACAACTAACATGGAACATTATGGTAGGTACATAACTTCTAATTTTGTGGCTTTGGAGCAGCGTTTTTTCTTCTTGCAGTGTCACCTTTCACTGTTGGGCTAGGTTACTTGGTCATTGTTGTATATTAGAAATTGTAGATGTCCTTCTATTTCTATGATGCAGTATTCTTGGTGTGGGATTTTCTGCCTCAGGCGACCTGTACGTCTGCTCCTATACAAAAGCTTCAGCTTGGCTGTTGTAGTTGCATGGAACGTCACACATAGGGCCATAGACTAAGGACCTTAAATGTGACGTCTGCATGCACAGACCTCAGAACTTTTCAGCTGTAGATGACCGACACTTGTGCCTCGCACCTTCACCACAAGATGTCTGAAAGCCAAGTACCCCGTTCTGGTTTTCTTAATTTCTAGCTAAAGCTTGGTTTGTTGTACCAATCCTTAGCCGATGTCAGCAGGTGTCAGATACCCCATAAAGACACGGCTGCTGGGTTTTTTGCTTAGGCCAGGAGCACGATCACAACGCTTGCTCTTTCTGCCAATCTTTCGTTCCCAAGACCCTTCGCAGCTGTGTAGCTGCACTAATTCTCTACCTGGAAAACCATTGGTTTAAAAAAATTAGCTCTTAGGATGGATCCTGTTTCAAAGGCCTCGACTGAACCTCCGTGAAAGAAGGTCAAGTTTCCTAGGCCCTCTTACTCTGCTGCTCTGCTTTTGGATGCCCTGCCAGCTACCGATTTAGGAGTTGAGGGACATCCACCGGACCCATTGACTTCTATGGCGAACTTTGAAGAAGCCTCTTCACAA
This sequence comes from Protopterus annectens, assembly GCF_019279795.1. NCBI lineage: Eukaryota > Metazoa > Chordata > Ceratodontiformes > Protopteridae > Protopterus > Protopterus annectens. Next base: position 461,053,497 of record NC_056749.1, read on the forward strand.
CTGACGACCGGGACGTCCCTGCAGCGTACCCAGAAACCAGCTACTGCCGAGGTCGAGGGGAAATCAGACACAGCTGGGCCTCCGGCCAGGATCCCTCCACCAGACGGGCCTCCGGCCAGGATCCCTCCAGCAGACACTGCCACCGTTAGCCAGGCATCCGACTCCAGGCCTAGTCCTAAGTCTACCACAGTCAAAAAGAAACAAAAAACTAAATGTATGGCTACACCCGCAGAAGGCCTGCCTGATTAGCAGTCCTTCACCTCTTCCTTAATGCAGGCCTTTCTGCCCCTAAGGCCTTCAGCCTCTTCTCCAGCTACTCTTCGTCTGCTTAGCCATAGGCCTGCCTCTGCTTCTTCTCTTCCACCACTTACCTCACAAGAGAGGGAAGAAGAACAAATGACCTATTCCTGTTCTGAGGAATCCATTTCTTACACTTCCCAAATAGCCTCTCCACAAGAGTATTATTCTTCAGATGCTGAATCTATTGAGGGAGACTCCCCTACAGAGGCTATCACCCAAATGAAAGAATAATTTAAATGGGAGACCTCACAAATGTCTGACACTCGAGATATTTTGAACTTTTACAAGTGGAATCTCCCTCCCTTTCTGCCATTCCACCTGTCATCCCTGCCTGTTTAGATGCCTTTGCCTCTGCCTCAGACACCAGATTATCAGCCACCTGCCGCTAAGAGGCCAGACCACTTCTACAAGGTGCCTGATCAAAAATTTAGTCAAGCCTCTCTTGGCAGATCCTACTGTGATTGCCATTTCACCAGATAAACAATCCAGTCTCATTCCATTTGCCTCTCTCTTACCTACGGACAAAGACAGCAAAACAATGGCTAGACTTGGAAAGAAGTTCTACACCTCTTCCACTTTGGCGTTTAGAGCCATCAACTGTCAAACCCATATGACCAGATATGCTTTGGACCTGGTCTCTCAAGCAATTACTCTGCTGGCTGCTACTCCTGACTGCCCCACTAAAGCTGACATCTCTGCCAAACTATCCAGACATTCATTTAGATGCAGTTGTGATGCTGCAGAGGCCTCTGCATGCTCTGCAGCGTCTGCCTCTGTTCTCGGGAAGTACTCCTGGCTTCGTCTGCAACACTTGCCCGAAGACTTCAAGTCTAAAATCCTAGATGCCCCCCTGGACCCTGATTTCCTGTTTGGCAAACAATCAGCAGACCTGTTCAAAAATCTGCAGGAAAAGAGCAAGGAATTGCAAGACATCAGGCATGTCTTGGTGTCCCCAATTCCCAAATATTACAGGAATTAACCTGCCAAGACCACATTTGTCAAACGAAACCCACCCTCTGCTGTGTCCACCTCTTCCAGACAAAGCCGAGGAACCGGAAGACAAACCCCTACCAGGCCAGCTGCCTCTTAGCCTCCCTCTAGACAGCCCTTTCAAGACAGAGGAGGCCCCAACAATGTGTGACTGCATTGCCCTCCTTCCTTTTCCGCCCGCCTGTCCCACTGCCTCCCCTTTTGGAAAACCATCACCACAGACAAATGGGTTCTGGCTATTATTCAAGAAGGATACTTCCTCTCCTGGAAAGAAAGGCCACCCTTAAGGAGTGTCCCCTTTCCCCCAAAAAAATCAGACACGTCTTTCCACAGGTTCTGACAGACCTTCTGAACTCTGGCACCATAGAACCTGTTCCTCCAGGACAGGAAGGAAAGGGCTTCTATTCAAGACTATTCCTGGTCCCCAAAAAAGATGGACCATGGAGACCCATTCTAGACCTTTCCTTCTTAAACCTGTTCTTAAAAGTGCCCCCCTTCAAAATGTTGTCCCCTCAAAATTTACTCCCTCTCATACCAGCCAAGGCTTTCATGGCCACACTCTACCTGAAAGAAGCCTATTTGCACATACCTATTGTACCCTCCCACAGAAAATGTTTGTTTCTCTGGACCCTCCTCTCATTTCCAGTTTGCTGCTTTGCCCTTTGGTTTGTCCACTGCCCCAGAGTGTTCACAAAACGTCTGACACCTGCTATTGCCTATTGCAGAACACAGGGCATTCAGCTTTATCCCTACCTAGACGACATCCTGATCCTAGCAGACTGCAAAGAAACCCTGTTAATCCATCTAGAGTTCACAATGTGCCTACTACAAAGTCTGGGGTTCAGCCTCAGCCGCCCAAAATCATTCTTGACACCAGAACAAGACAAAATATTTGAGTAGCAGAATCAAAACGGACATAATGAAAGTCTTTATTCCCCAGGACAAGGTCAGCTCCTTGACCTCCCATTTCAAAGCCCTGCTGCACACCCAAATGATAACTGCAAGGCAATTCCTAAGGACCCTGGGCCTAATGGCAGCCACTATCCCCATGCTTTCACTAGCCAGAATATACATGCAAAAGCTACAGTGGTATCTAAAAAATGTTTGGTCTTAACGCCAACATCCTCTAAAGGAAAAAATCACTTCCCTGCTAAAGGCAGAAGTAATTTGGTGGATTCAGCAAGTCCAGCTGAATGCAGCCTCCTCTCCCAACCCAGGTTATCCATACAGATGCTTCACACTCAGGATGGTGAGCCGCAGTGGCATCCTACAGGGTCCAAGCAAAGTGGGACCCTTCCTTAAGGAACAAACAAGTCAACATTAGGGAAATGACAGCATTCCTCCTAGCACTGAAAGCCTTCAGCTCTCTCCTACTACCAGGTGTTCTCCAAATAATTACAGACAACACCACAGTTATGTGGTACCTCAACAAGCAGGGTGGAGCAAAAGCGTACCACCTGTGCCGACTAACCTTACTGATATGGGACCTAGCCTCTCAATACAACTTGTCCTTGCAGGCATCTTACATCCCCTTGCAGGATAACAAACAAGCAGACCTAAGTAGGACATCCTCTCCACAGCACGAATGGATGTTAGACAGGAATGTCTTCCTAAATATTGTCCACCGGTGGGGCACTCCTCTAGTAGACTTGTTTGCCTCCCCCCAAAACAGACAACTGCAGACCTTCTGCTCCAAGACCTACTCCCCTCTAGCCTGTAGAGTACATGCTTTCAGCATTTCTTGGAAGGGAAAGTTTCTATATGACTTTCCTCCCTTCCCACTAAAATCAGGAGAGACCAACCAAAAATCTTGTTGGCGACTCCCTACTGGCCAAGGCAGCACTGGTTCCCCCTACTTCTCAATCTAGCCAAGGGCAATCACCACAAGTTATCCCACAAGGTGGACCTTCTAACACAACAAAAGGAAACCCTCATCCACTCACAGTTGCAGATGTCACTGACACTGTAGGTGATAAACTTCTAATTCCCTTCAGGCACCACTACTCAGAGGACGTGCTTTCAGTCCTAAGGGAAGCCAGGAAACCTACTACAAGAAAATCATACTTGGCTAAATGGGAAAGATTTTCAAAATGGTGTTTGGACAATGGCAGGGATCCATGCATCGCAGGTCCCTCCCTAGTTATTGCGTGTGTCAACTAGTTAAGGGTAGACTCTTACTCTTCAGTGAAAGTCCATCTTTCAGCTTGCCTGCCAGTAGACCCTCACCAACTAGCCATGCTAGACTTGAACCTTTTCTTAAAAGGGGTCTTACACATCACACCTCCAAGAAAGCCCATCCCACCACCCTGGGACCTTAACTTCATTCTGGGAAAACTAACCCAGTCTCCATTTAAACCTGCTAGTGCGGCTACTCTGCAAATGTGCACATGGAAGACAGTACTGCTAGTGTACATAACTTCAGCCAGAAGGGTGTCTGAATTACAGGTCCTAATGCCCCCCCCCCCCTCAATACACTACCTTCCACAAGGATGTGGTAACACTAAGACCCAGTCCTTCCTTCATGCCAAAGGTGGTCTGTGATCTATCCTTAAACCAATCTATTCATCTTCCCACCTTCTACTCCTATCCTACCAATGATGGTGAGAGAATACTTTGCTCCCTGGATGTACACAGACAGCTAAGATTTTACCTAGACAAAGCAAAATTCATTAGAAAATACAATCCACTCTGTCTCCTTCCACCCCAGGGCCCTGGGCAAGGCAGTCTCCAAACAAACCATCACATGTTGGATTAGAAAAGCCATTTGCCTATGTTGTTCACACCATGGCAAAAAGCTCCCACTGGGGAGCGACAGCCTCCAAAGCCTTTTTAAAAGACCTGGGCACCGCTTCCATACTGGAAGCAGCCACATGGTCCACCATTCACACTTTCACCAATGTGTCCATGTGCAGAATTTGCCAGGGCAGTCCTGCAGGGCTTTGTGGAATCAGCCTCTTCTACCTCTGCCCTTCCTTCCAACTAAGCTGTGGTACTCTTCCCCCACCAAGAGTACTCCAACATAGGAATAGAAGGACATAGAATAGTTGTGTGAAATCTTACCATAGATGTTCTTCTCTTCCATGTTGCAGTATTCCTTCCCACCCATCAAAACCCCCTCAATCACTCATGTCCTCAGTTCTCTGTGGTCTACACCCTATCCTGTGACCTATGTAACCACATAATGGCTCCTTCACCCTATGGCTGACATCACTGGCTACTCCTCCTGCTGAGCCTTCAAGTTCTGAGGTCTGTGCATGTAGACATCGCATTTAAGGTTCCTAGTATATGGCCCTACGTGTGACGTCCCACGCAACTACAACAGCCAAGCTGAAGCTTTTGTATAGGAGCCGACGTATGGGTCGCCTGAGGTGGAAAATCCCACACCAAGAATACTGCAACATAGAAGAGAAGGACATCTATGGTTATGGTAAGATTTTACACAACTATTCTTTTTGTGCTGCATAGTTTACTTCCCTTTGTTGTAGCTATTTTTTGCATTTGGCCGTAGTCTGTCATTTTGGCTTGTTTTCCCTCTCCTGGTTTCTACCTTTAAACTTTTTAGCCTGTTTGTTAGGGGGCTCTTACTCTAGTTGTTTCTTCTGTACAAAGTTCCTCCCTTTTTTTTTTGCTAGTTCATTTAAGTTAAAGAACTGCTTCCACCTTAGCCCATTTAAGTTAGAGGGCTTTCTCCTTTTTCTGTCCCTTTCCATCTCCTGGGCATGGACCGTTTAAGTTAAAGGGCTGTGCCCTCCTTTAATCCTTAAGTTCCTATATATGTTTAAAAAGAATAAAAAATATTACAACTTCTCTGTTTTCTTCTCTATTACAATGTCTTCTAAAGATTTGAAACAGGTTTTCAAAAAAATGTGAAGAGTGTGGACAAAAAATGTCATTAACTGATAGACACACAATTTGTGTCTGTCTTGGACCTGTCCATCTCCAGGAGTCTTACTCTATATGTCATTCTTTTAGCCACAGAGCTGTCCTGGAGAGGAAAAACAAATTAATATTGAGACAACTTTTAAGAAATCCCCTTCTCAGAGGCGATACAAGAAGGTCCGGGTTTACAAAAATCTAACAATTCTACTGCAAAGTCTGATAAGAAACCTTCCTCTTCCAGTGCTCCACTAGTGCCATCAAAAACTGTTGCAAAAATTTCAACATCAGATCTGAAGCCTATCTGATCCGAAAAGTCTATGGTCACAGTAGCATATGTCTCGGTGCCAACAGAATTCGAGAGTCAGAGCCGGTCCCCAGCCTTGGAGCCATTCTCCCCGACCTTAAGGTTATCCATTCTACAGCCTTCCAAGTCTACAGCCCCCTCGACTCGGTCTTCCAGGAGTTTATCCTATGATGACATGGATCGAGTGGTACACAGGCTGTTAAGGACAGCAGCGTTGGCCAAGTTATCAGATCTGACCACATCCTCCCCTTCTGCTCAGATTCCTCCTCTGATCCGACCTCGGACTTCAGAGTCCGAACATCCTAAGCTGATACTAGTGGAACCTACGGATCAGGGACCTACATCGGAATCTGTGGATTTGACCATTGCTCCAACACCCTCGGCTCCATTGGAACTCGAGAAGTCTAGAAGCCGACGCTGTCCATTCTGGTCTGGGAAGGTGAGTCGGATCAGACAGTTGTCTGATCTGACCTTGCCTGTCAGGGCATCTGGGTAAGCTCTGGTCCTACATCAGCCTTGGGCCCATCATCCTTGATTCCAGGGGTTCTCTCGACCTCTTTGGATCCAGGGATATCCTCTGATCAGGGGCGGGGGGGCTTTTGAGGTGGTGAGGGTCTTCACAGGCAGTTCTGCTGTCATCTCCGGACATTCTTCCCCCAAAAGCACTGATCTCTGCCTCTATATCCTCGCTTCCACAGGGACGCAGAGATCCTAGGCCTTAGGATGCCCCACAGAGCACCCCCCACTCTTTGAAACTTCTCCAGCGTACCCCTCTGAGGAGGTCCCTTGAAAGAGGTTATGTAAGAGGAAGCGTTTAAACTCCCCAGAGGAGTCTGTCACTTCTGATAATGATCTCGATGAAGCTGAATGGTCCCCATAGTCACCTCTTGATGATGTCTCCTTTGGAGATGTCTTAGAAATACTTAAACAGAGAGGTGTCTGGAAGTCCACTAACCATTTGGCAGATGAGTCCGTGCATCTAAAGGCCTTCAGATCTCACCCTTCCTCCACTTGGGTGTCTCCACCTTTCAACGAACTTTGGATCTAGTTTCTCAGAAGGTGTGGGAGTCTCCAGATTCAGTGGAACCTGTTCCTAGGAGGCCAAATAAGTTCATCACTTCCCCGTCAGACAAAACCTTTCTAACTAAAGGAGTCCCAGTAGATGCTATGGTGGTGGTGGCAGCCACCAAGAAGGAACTCTGAGAAATCATATGTTCAACATGGAACAAGGAGTCTGGTACAATGGACAGATATGGAAAATGCATTTTTTTCTTCAGCGACTTTTGCCCTCAGATCACTGAATTACCTAACCCATTTTACTAGATTACAGAGAGATCTCCTGAAGTAGTCAAGAGATGCTCTCCAAGGTTCAGTAGCTGAAGGGGTTTCCAATGAAGTTTCCTGTCAGCTCTCTACCTTAAATTCAGTTGTCAGCTCTTCCATGAGACTGATTTCTTATGCAGCGGATGGAGCAAGTAGAGCAGCGGGTTCAAGAATTTCCCTTAGGAGACATTCTAGGATGTGGTTGTGTGATTTTGCAGAACCCTTTAAATCTTCCTTTGTGAATGCCCCATTCAGTGGCTCATCTCTATTCGGGCCCAAAGTCAAGGACGCATTAACCAGTTGTGAGCAAGAAGGAAAGACTCTGCTGTAGGAGTCCGTTTTTCCCTACCTACTGGACCGTATCCCAAAGGTCAGAAAGGAAGTGGAAGAGAGTGATTTTGAAAATCTCAGAGCTTTCCAGGACAAATGGTGAATCTTACCCCAGGAGCAGAGGGGTAAGTAATAATGAAAGACGCCAACCACGCGGCAGAGGGGGTCTGCAGAATCAGGGCAACAGAAGATTTTTTGGTAAGTCCTTTCGTCTCTCCTGAAAAGAGGCCCGTCTGTCCATCTCTGTTGGCAGTCAGGGACCGCTTGTCTTTGTACCCAGAAGCCTGGCAACAAGTAAAAGACAAATGGGTACAAAGCATCATATCCATAGGTTACTCCATACCCTTTTCTTTCCCTGTCCCAAACATAAAACAAGATTCCAGGTATTCCACCCAGTCAAAGGGAGCCGGCAACGTTAGAAATTCAAAAATTGCTAGACAAGAGTCATCTATACAGTCCCCGCAGACTAAATCGGATGTGGAACCTACTCAAGGTTCTTTTTAGTTCCAAAGAAAACAGGGGACTGGAAACCAATTTTGGATCTCAACAATCTAAACAAATCAGTAAAAGTCCAAGTTCCAGATGGTTACATTGCGGTCAGTACTCCCTTCTGAGACAAGATGATTGGATGTGCTCGATAGACATCCAGGATCCGTACTATCACATAAAAATGGACAGGCGATCCAGGAGACACCTGCGCTTTTGGCTAGGTGCCAGTCAGTACCAGTTTCAAGCTCTGCCCTTTGGCCCCAACTACAGCCCCCAGAGTGTTCAACAAATGTATGGCAGTAGTCGTGGCTCAGTTGAGACGCCTAGGATTCCAGGTGTTTCCGTACTTCGACAACTGGCTCCTAACTGCCACCATCGAGCATCTACTAATAAAAGCAAGGGGCACCATCTTGCAGATCTCCTCTCACCTAGGAATTACAGTAAACTACAGGAAATCTGCCTTGATGCCTTCTCAGCATATCGTATTTATAGCAGCAGAATTGGATTAAAAAAATATGATTGTCAGACTTCTCCCAGAAAGTATTCAAGTTTTACCATGTCAGGTTCTAAATCTTCACATAAAGAAAAAAGCGCAAGCAAGGATAGTCCTAAAAGTCTTGGGGACCATGGCAACAGGGACCATGGCAACAGTGGTAACTCTGATCCCCATCGCACGTCTACACACAAGAATTCTCCAGTGGCTACTGTCCACTCAGTGGCCGATGCAGGACCTGATGTCCCACAAGGTAATGATAACAGAGACTTGCAAAAAAGACCTTCGTTGGTGGCTTTACTCCACTCGTGTGACACTAGGTCGACCATTTGTACTTCCCCGACCATTGGCTACACTGACTACAGATGCCTCTCAGATTGGGGGAGGGGGCATTATCTGGGAAAGACAGTCCAAGGCACCTGGCAGGATAACGAGGCCCACTTGTGCATCAGTGTTCTAGAGATGAGAGTGATGCTTCTAGCTTTGCAAGCATTCCAGAAATCTCTTCCGCTGGTAACTATTGCAATACAGTTGTATGGGTGATAAACAAGGAGGAACCAGATCTTTACCCCCTTTGTCGAGTGGCCCTGAGAGTATGGCAGTGGGCAACCTCCTCCCAATGCTTTCTGATAGCAATGCACATCCTGGGGAAATCCAACATGATCGCAGACAAACTCAGAGAGATTCTGATGCCTCACAAGTGGTCCCTAAAACAGGAGGTAGCGGAAAAGATTTTCCACAAATGGGGCTAGCCTTGCTGCGACCTTTTTGCAACATCCATGAATGTCAAATGCAGCAGCTACTTTGCCATAATCCTCCCCTCTGAGGAAGTCACCAAGGGATGCACTTTGTTCACAACTGGCCCACGGGTCTCCTCTACACTTTTTTCCTCCTATTTTCTATTAATACACACAGTTCTTCAGAAAGCCAGTTGCTTGGGAAGAGACTTGATACTCATCGCCCCATACTGGCCTTGTCAAATCTGGTTCTCCTTCCTGTGGCCTCATCTTCAGGAGGAGCCTTGGATTTTGGACCCAATTCCAGACCTTTTGACTCGTGCATCAGGAATGCTCCCATCCTTCCCTTCAGACCCTCAAATTAACAGCTTGCTTGCTCTGATTCCAACCATAGCCAGGTTTCCTAACCTCTCCATCAGTTTAGCACATCCTAATTTCTTCTCATAAGGCTACAACAAGAAAGATGTATAGAAGCAAATGGAAAAAATTCTCATTATGGGCTTCTCGTGACCACATTGATCCCTTTACTGTCCCAGTTAATTCCTTTCTAGATTTCCTAGCAAAATTATTCATTGAGGGTGCAGCTGCAGCTACCATTAGAGTTCAACTAGCAGCGATATCTAGTTTTCATATTGGTGAGTCTGACCTCAGTGTTGTCTCATACACTATGCAAAGTGTTTCTGAAGGGTACTTTATTACTTCGACCACCTATCAGAGACCTCCCCCCCCAGCACCGTGGGACTTAAATTGTGTCCTTTCCCATTTAACTTTTCCCTCTTTTGAGCCAACATCATCTTGCGAAGTTTTGACATGGAAAACTATTCTCGATAGCATTTACCTCTGCTAGGAGGGTGTCAGAACTACAGGCCTTGTCAGTAAAAAGGCCCTCTCCCCCCCTGTTTGCCTTTCCACAGAGACAGGGTATCCTTACGAACAAACTCTTCCTTTGTGCCAAAAGTATGTTCAGAGTCAAATTTGAACCAATCTATAGAGCTACCATTCTTTTACCCAAATTACGGTAATAAGGCAGAATACATGTTATATCAGTTAGATGTGCACAGACAATTATGTTTCTATTTGCACAGGACTAAGAATTGCAGAAAAATCTGACCAACTATTTATATCTTTTTCAGATTCAAAGAAAGGTACTTAAATCTCTAAACTAACACTTTCAAAATGGCTTTCAGATTGCATAACCTTCATCTATAAATCTCAAAACAAATGTCTTCCCCATAAAGTTAATGCCCACTCTACAAGAGCCATTGCAAACCCTTCCGCTTTACTGGCTAGACTACCAGTTGATACCATTTGTGCTGCAGCAACATGGGCAAGCCCACATACCTTTTATCACTCATTACAAAGTCGATTTGGCCTCCAGGAACAGGGCCTCTTGGTTCCATGATTCTGAAGAATATTCTCCCTTGAGCCACCCAAGAAAGATGGTGCTAGGGATGCTGTTCCATCCTGGTAAGAATGAAGTCAAGGTAGGGCAACAACACATAAAGAAGTTATGTACTCAACATAACATTCCATGTGTGTTGTCCATCTTTGCCTTCATTCTAGGATCCCACCCTCCTTTTCCCTGGCCATTTTTACTTCTGGAAGACCGAGTTGGTAAAATTGGATATCATTATTATCCGTCCTCCTTTAATGTACTCTGAATTATTAAACTGCCTTTATTTTTATTACTCTTGTTATAATTGCAAACAAGATCTGGGGAGTTTTTCGAGTGCATGCTGGGATCGGGTTTAGCCACGAGCTAGTGGAATACCTCGAGCTTTTATATAAAGGCAGAGTCCGATTCGAGGGTCGGATCCGAACCCATCCTGTTAAGAATGAAGGTGACACATAGAACATTATGGTGAGTACATAACTTCTTTTTTTCTCCCTTAATACAGTAGAAACTATCTTAGAAAGATTTGGTCTTTTCATTGGGGGTAAGACCAAGGTAAGCAGCCAAAATCAAAGAAAAGATAGTGGAGAAGAAAATGGCAAGCTGATTAAAGGGGGACACTGGGGGCTGCCATGGCTGAGATCCCCAAAAGGGAACAGCTGGTAGCCAGCTGAGCTGTTTCTCCCCTATTTCTCAAATCCCTTCACAAACCATGCCCACCCACAAATGAGGCTGTGTAGGCCTTTTTGCAAAACCGTAGGAGAAAGTCATTTGAACAGTAAATTTTGGCACAAGGATACAGACTCCAGTTCAGTAGAAAGTGAAAGGCTTTCAGGATCCGCTTCATTCATAAGTCAGGATTCTCAAACATTCTACCATACACAGGGAACAAAGGCACTGTCAGTCTCTTGTTTAAAAAAAAAAAGAAAAAAAACTTTTGTGGCAGGGAGCTAGTGTGTGTACCAAAACAAGAAGAAGAAACAGGTTCCTGTTTAAGAGGAAGTGTTGAGGAGGATGATAGAAGATTGGAGGCCATTCTTAGAATTGTCATTGTTAGACAAGTTCTTGAAGTATAAAAATTAAGAATTGTTACTTGCAAGCCCCCTTGCTTCTCCTTTTTTTTTCTCTAACTTCATGATTACATTAGATCTTGTAGATACCTGCAATCCACATTTCTATAACCACAACAGACAGGTGGTGCTTAGATTAAAAGCAGAATTCTAATTTCCAAGTTACTTTCTTGTTCTTTGGTTTACTCATTGTACTAAAGATATTCACAAAGTGATTGGCTGTAGTAATTGCCTTTTGAAGAACCTAGGATATTCATGTCTACCTTTGCCTGGACAACTGCATTATTCAGGTAGAAAAGGTATATACAGCTCTACAGTTTACTCTTACCTACTTCTAAAAACTAGGATTATCTCTGAACCCAGCAAAATCCTAGCTACAACTTTTGAGGCAAGTTTTGTCCCTGGGGTCGTAACTAGACATTATGAACCATAAGGCATTTATTCCGTCAGAGAAAGTGTTATTCCTAGCCAGATATTTCAGTCCCATAATAAAGCAAAATCAGATTACTACATTGGGAGTTTCTCCAGAAGACTAGATGTATGGCCTTTTTAGTCATGATGGCCTCTGTAGCAAGGATTTATCTGAGGAAACTCCAGTTGCAGCTAAGGAATAGATGGTTCCAACATGCCTAATCCCTTCATTGCCCCATTCACCTTCTCCCCTTGATCAGGAAATAATTGTCTGAGTATACAGCTGGTATGAACTTTAGCTTGTACTTCATTTAAGTTAGGACTATGTCATTGTAGATTCCTTAGAGACAGCCTGGGGGTGTGCACTTGGAGAACTGAGGATCTAGAGTAGCAGGAACAAAACTCAAAAGAGTAAAAATCACATCATAAAAAGTGTTAACACTGATTTTTAACTAGCAGAGCCTTCAAACCTGTATTGCCACCAGTGATTCGGTATATCCTGACAGACACTTACACAGTGATGTGGTACTTCAGCATACTGGTGGACATGCTCATATCTCTTGTGCAGGCTGGCCCAAAAGCATGGTATCTGAAACAGGAGATGGGCTTACCCTCAGGGCTTCTTGCACACCTTTCTCAACAGAACATTCTAGCAGATCACTTAAGCTGACCCTCACGAGTGGTTAGAAAATAAAGATCAGCAAGCATAGCACTTTTCCCAACTAGCAAAGTTGTCATAACATTTGTTCCTTTTTGTTTCCAAGAAATAAACTGCACCAAAATCGCTTTGCATTTTTCAAAAGCTTGTTTGGTTATATTTGAAGGCAGTTTATAAGTCTAATTACCCAGTAACGACTTGGAAATTAGAAAGCAAACTGTATAGTATGCTGCATTTCACAAGGAAAATTTAATGTGAAAAGTTTCATTGCTATTTTGAAATGTTATGATTATCTTTAATTTTTTATTACTGTTCTTTAAATAACTTGTGCATTAAATTATCTTTATAGTTTTGTTTCATTTCATCTCTGTACCAGAATCTGTATTTGGTACGAACATTCACCTGTTATCCTAACTTCTATTCAATTTTTGGTGGTTTAAATTCAGTCTGCTTCATGGTAAAGCAGTATAATAAAGATAACTCTGAACTGAAACATTTATTAAGATAAGTTAAGTAATTAATGATTTACTGTTTATTGTAATTCTGGAAGGTGGTAGTTGTATGTACGGGAGTAATGTGCAGCAGTGACCAGAGGAGTAAGAAACTGAAGCAGTTAATTCTTTTAAATATATAAAAGTGAATTACATTTTTTTTTTAATTTTTGAATGCATAATGCACTGTTTTGTCTTGTTTACTAGCATTATCGGTATGAAAGAAAAATATTGATAACATGATAGAGTTGTATGGAAAACAGTATAAAGAAGTTTATTACTTTATGTAGAAACTGGCTTGCAAAATAACGGAATGATATTAAAATTGGGACCTTCTTTACCAGTTCTGATAAAGATGCATTTAATGTACATGTGGGAAAGTTAAATAACTGGTTGAGTGATCATGGTCACATATTAACAATGACATGTGGTGTTTCGTATTCTGTGAAAACATTCTCTAGGTCTGGTATATGCATGTGAATTGTAAACCTTGATGTTGTGAATGAATATAAAGGTCTAAGAATTACTGTTGGTTAAAATCTAACATTCAGAACTCCCATACAGATGTGATGTTACCTTTCTCGTAAAACTTATTGTAGCATACGTCTGCTCAGAGTATTACTCATTCTTTATCCGTAAAAAGTGTGGTATGCTAACACTGGTTTATACAGAGAAACTATACTTCAAATATTCCTACGGTTTGAAATCTGTCCTGCAATGTCAAACTTAAGCATGCTGATTTATACCCTGTGTACTAAAACACTTGAGAAAAACTTGCCTGGCTTTCAAGCCATTAGAGGAAGATAAATTTTGAGTACTACTGAATGTAGATCTCCTTTAATCTAATCTGTTTTATCATCTAGGGGTGAGGATTACACATTCAAACCAAGTGCAGAGTAACACTGAGATCTAAATTTTATTCTCACCCTATTGTAATAAGCTACCTTCTAAAAGTGAGTCATTAGCCACCTTTAAGTTTTAGATTTGTGGATGCTTCATGTTAGCCTTTTCACCGAACCTGAAGCCTGTGTTTTAATAGTCCTGTAGGCCTTTACATAGTTATCACAAATTGAACTTTATGTATTTATAACGTCACTCCTACTTTTAAGTGCCTCAAGATAACCTAAACTGCTGCTGTTTCGAGCACGTGGGATGTCAAATTAATGGTGTAACTGAAGGATAGCACCCTAAGACTGCAGCCATACTCCCTTTTGCTGCATTGCATTGTCAGGCATTGTCAGTATTGAAGCACGAGCCAAAACACTTGATGTAGGTGTAGAAACAAAGCTTTTGATTTTACCAGTATATGTGGTGTGTACTGCATCAGTGATGTTTTTTGTAACAGCGATGCTGCTTTTCTAAACGAAACCTAAATATTCCACTTTAGGCCACAGAGTGATGGGAGTAATCTGAAAACTGTTTTGTGTTTTATCTTTGCAAATGTGATAAAATATTGGGATATTTGAATATGACCCACATATTGCTGTTTGGTAGTGAGCAATCTCCCCTACACTCCCACATCTTTGTTACTGAATCAACTTAAAGATAGTCAGTCTCCAGGAAAGTTAGCACCAGTGTGAGACTGCAGTCTGTCTTCAGGCACAAATATTGATGTTCATCATGTTACCCTGCTGCAGTCATCACACTTGGGTTATCCTGCCGTCAGGCGGTCCCGCAGTCGGCCCGAATTCCAAAGTCTTGGTCCGGTGTCGGTTGCTGTCGCTTCTTCCCTGACGTCAGTGCGCCAGGGGTATATAAGAGGCATCCGACACCATTTTCTTCCGTCTTTCTTGACGCGCGGTGCCCGAAGCAGAAGCAGTTCGCAAGTGCCGGTCGGCCGACACCTGAGATTTTCGATTTGAATTTCAGTCCGAAGTCTTCAATAAAGCTAAGTACCCCATTGGGGAACATTTTCTTGCGTCAGTCCGATGTCACAAAAAGTTAACAATTACATTTCTTGTGGGAAGCAAATACCTCATAAGGACTTCCATTCCTATTGTATTCCTTGCTTAGGCCCAGACCACAGTACCACAGGTTGTCAGTTTTGCGCTAGGTTTAATAAATGCACTATCAAACGCTGTTTTGACTTCACACAGCATTACTTTGGTAAGAAATTTAATTATATCATGTCGTCGGAGCAGCCGACGACCGCAATTCATGAAAAATGCAAGGATAAGGTCAGGCAGCCTAGGAATAAGCCAGACCCCGAGGCCTCAGCTGGGCCTGTCGCCGGTTCTCCGGTTTTCAGTGAGGCGCCTACGCGCAGCCCCTGACGACCGCAGAGCTGTAACCCCAGACAGCTGCCGACTCTCAAGCAGAGTCTACTAGGCCGACGCAGCCATCTACCAACATCGGAGCAGAATTAGACACCGGTGCAGAAGAAACACCTTCGGTTGCAGAAGGTGTCTTCAGACCGACTACACTCACCATTAAATCTTATGCTAAGCTTAAAACTCCTTTAAAACCTAAGAAAACTGGTCATCAGTCTACAGGTCAAGGCCCCATGCCCAAGAAACAGATGCTTAAGATGGCTGAAGATTTAATTACCCTTATCAGAGGTTCCCATCCCTCTCCTGATAAAAGAACAAGACAAGAGGAGGATTACGCATCCTCTGACCAGGTTTCTCTCTCCTCAGATTCTTCTGAGGAACAGGATTACACTTTTCCACCTTATGAGGATTCTGATGCTGAAGACTCTATTCCCTCAGCATCTCCCCCTGAAGACTACCCCTTTGGGGAAACGTTACATACCATGAGGGAACATTTCCACTGGGAAGGCCAGGATTACTCAGATTCTAAGAAAAGGCTCCGAGAGTTCCTTTTATTACCCCAGCACAGACCTCTTGCTATCCCTCCTGTTTTAGATATTGTGGATGATGTTTACTTGGAGTCTAGTTTAAATCCAGACTCTCTACCTCCTGCTCCAGCCTAACCAGACAGATACTACAGAGTACCTGACTCACACAAATTCCTTTATAAAAGCCCCGTAGCTGACCCCAAAACCATATTCCAGGGTCCTAAGGGAGCAAAAGCTTCTATGGCTAAAAATCCTGTGCCCTCTGAAAGAGATTCCAGACCCCTAGATAGATGGGGAAAGAAAATATACACCTCTGCAACTCTGGCTATGAGAGCATTAAATTGCCAGTTTCACATGTTGAAATATCAACAATTCCTGATGGCTCAGTTAAAACAAAAAATGAGCACACCTTCAGAACAGCCTGAATTCGAGGAAATGCAGGATCTGTTGCATGCAGCTGAACAGGTGTGCAAGCATACTTTACAATGCGGATTTGATTCACTGTAGAGCAGCTGTTACTGGCTCTGTCATTCATAGACATGCTTGGTTAAAAGAGCAAACCCTCCTTGACCATGTTAAAGCAAAATTATTAGATGCACCTTTACAACAGGATGTATTATTTGGTGTCAAAGCAGAAGAGGTTTTAAAGAAAATGGAGGATAAGGCTAAATCTATGCAAACGGTCAAGGATTTCTTGCAGGTACAACCCCCTCGCTTCAGCAGAAATTGGCCAGCAAAAAATTGGTCCTTTCCAGCTTCACACAGATCACAGAGGGGCAAATACAGACGCCCAAGGGGCAGAAGTCAATTACAGGGCCCTTACAAACCTCGCCAATGGGGTTCTTCTACCCAGAAAGGAGGAGAAGACAGGCCCCAAGCTAGCAGAAGGCAGACACAATGACTCTATCCTCAAACTACCAAGCAAATTTCTCCTGGCAACACTCTTGGGAGGAAAACTAGCATTTTTCCAGACAACTGGCACATCATCACAAAAGACAAATGAGTTCTAAACATCGTCTCTCGAGGATACAGATTCCACTTTCATACCTTACCAAGGATCAAAGGAATACCAAATCTGCCACCAAATCAATGGGCAGAGGCACAAAAACAAATTACAGCTCTCAATGAACATGAGAGCCATTCAACAGGTACCTACACAGGAGCAAGGACAAGGATTTTACTCAAGACTCTTCCTAGTTCCAAGAAAGGACAAAGCATGGAGACCCATTCTGGATCTTTCAATTCTGAACACCTATCTGCAAGTACCAAAATTCAGGATGCTAACACTACAGCAGCTTCTTCCCATGCTGGGCAAGAATGCTTGGCTAGTCACTTTGGACCTCAAGGAGGCATACCTGCATGTCCCTATCAGACAAAATTGCAGAAGATACCTCCACTTTATTGCAGGTTCAACGCATTATCAATTCTCTGCACTGCCCTTTGGCTTATCTACTCCGCCCAGGGTCTTCACAAAATGCCTCGCACCAGTAATTGCATACTGCAGACAGAGGAATTCAAATATTACCCATACCTGGATGACTGTCTTATTCAAGCAGAAAGCAAGGACATTCTTTTACAGCATCTGGCATTTGTCAAACACCTTCTAAGTTGCCTAAGGTACACAATAAATGAAAAGAAAGCAAAACTAGTGCCCTCACAAAACATAATATTCCTGGGTGCCAGCTTGAATACAACGGCCCAGATGGCTTATCTCACGCCAGACAAACGACGACAGCTGTTTCCATATTTAAAAATAATGGCAACAAAGACCCAACTCCCTGCAAGAAAAGTTCTGCAGGTCTTGGGATTCATGGCATCTTGCATACTACTAATACCATTTGCAAAACTGCATATGAGGAAATTACAATGGTACCTGAAAAGTGTATGGACTCAGCACAGCCACAGCTTGGACACAATGATTCCACTCATTCCCTGCCTTCAACAGGAGTTTCTGCGGTGGGCACAGGCATGTCACCTCAACAAGGGTCAGCTTTTCACTTTACCCACAGCCAGGCAAACTATGACAACAGATGCATTGGACTATGCCTGGGGAGCACACATGGCAGGACAGTGCATTCAGGGCAAATGGACTACAGATCAGAGACACCTGCATATCAATTAAAAAGAAGTGCTAGTGCAGAATGCCCTAACAGCTTTCAA
The DNA here is from genome assembly GCF_019279795.1 of Protopterus annectens. Classification (NCBI taxonomy): domain Eukaryota; kingdom Metazoa; phylum Chordata; order Ceratodontiformes; family Protopteridae; genus Protopterus; species Protopterus annectens. The sequence continues at coordinate 461,071,322 of NC_056749.1, forward strand.
GGACCTTCTTCACCCAGGACAACTACTAATAAGGACAGACAACACCACAGTTACGTGGTACATAAACAAGCAAGGGGGCACACATTCCTACCCTCTGTGCAGGCAAGCAATGACCTTGTGGAATACTGCACTGTCTTACCAGGTTTAATTACAAGCACAATTCCTGCCAGGAAAGAAAAACACATTGGCAGACGACCTAAGCAGAAACATCATCATGGATCCACACGAATGGAAACTAGATCCACAAGTATTTGCAATGATAGCTCAAAAATGGGGACGCCCAGACATAGATCTGTTTGCAAGCCCCCACAACCACCAACTTCAAAAATTTTGCACAAGGACCTTCCATTCACTAGCTTGGAAAGTGGACGCCCCCTCATTCAGTTGGAAAACATTAACAGTATATGCCTTCCCTCCACTGCCTCTTCTAGCCAAGGTACTGCTTAAAGTGAGATTAGAGATGCCACAAATGATTCCCGTTGCACCAGACTGGCCACGCCAACATTGGTATCCAATTTTAAGGAACATGGCCCAGGGCCCACCATGGATTTTGCCACAAATTCCTCACCTGCTCACCCAGCGAGACAATCTGATTCTACACAGCCAGCTCAAGACTTTAAACCTGGCTGCATAGCAAATTACCTAAACAACCAGCCAACACCTTTATCCAAAGCTGTTATGGATGTCATTCTGGAGGCCCAGCCACCAGGAAAACCTATTCAGACAAATGGAAAAGATTTTGCGCCTGGAACCAGGCTAAAGGCCTAAATCCCCTAGAGCCGAACATTCCTCAGATTCTACAATATTTAACTGAGATGTTACACAAAGGACTTTCCTTTTCATCTATTAAGATCCATGCCTCAGCAATTTCAGCTCATTACAGCACGGATCCTCTATTTTCACATCCACTCCTAAGACAGTACCTCAGAGGGGCTAAGAACTTAAGACCGCCAAGGAGAGCTCCACCACCTACTTGGGATCTCAACTTTGTCCTGGAAAAGCTTACACTGCTGCCCTTTGAACCAGCTTTTTCAACTGATTTAAAATTTCTTTCATGAAAAACTGCCCTACTACTAGCAATGACCTCAGCTAGAAGAGTCTCAGAGCTACAGGCACTAATGGCAGTGGAACCTTTCCTCATTTTTCATCAAGACAGAGTTTCTCTATGAACCAATCCTTCCTTTATGCCAAAGGTGGTATCCAGTGTGGCCCTAAACCAAACCATTCACTTGCCCACCTTCTTCCCAAAACCCCAGAACAAAGGAGAGACTCCTGCGCTCTTTGGACATTCACAGGCAATTACGTTACTACTTGGATAAAACTAAGGCTTTCAGAAAAACTGACCAGCTCTTTGTAGCCTATGCTACAGGATCACAAGGAAAAGCTATCTCAAAACAGACCATTTCTAAATGGATAGGACATTGCATACGTTTCTGCTACACACATCATGGGAAACCAGTACCTGCTAACATTAGGTCCCACTCTACCAGGGCTACAGCTACATCAGCAGCCTTTCTCAGGGTAGTGCCAACTAAGGATATTCTGGAAGCTGCTACTTGGAGTTCAGTGCACACCTTCACCAAACACCATCACTTACCTCTTTATTCTAAGACTAGAGCTGGTTTTGCCACTGCAGTTTTGCAGGGCCTACTAGCTTCTTCTAACCCTGTTTGACTCCACCTCCCCTCCTTAGCTTTGGGATTCAACCCAGGTGTGATGACTGCAGCAGGGTAACACGATGAACATAGTACAGTTTTGTACCTATCATAAATGTAGATGTTCGAGTGTTCACCCTGCTGCAGTCCAGGATACCCTCCCTCCATCCCCTCTGAACTAGCTGAACTTATCTCTACCACTTAATCCTATACTACCTCTGTGGTGTATTTGCTTGTACCTAAGGGTTTTATTTATTTTTATATAGCCATATGTGTGTGTGTGTGTATGTGTATATATATATATATATATATATATATATATATATATATATATATAGGTTTACTATTGAAATTGCGATCAAACTTAGTCGAACGGCCACTTCTGCGACGTATTTACGTGAACCAAAACCGCGAAAATTGTTCGCAACCGATAGGCATTCGACGTTCAACATTACCGGCCGCACAACACCTCCACACCCATTCTACCATGGCTCACGCAGGGGCGAGGATCTGCCGTTCGCACAATCGGATTTGACCGCAGTGACATTCGCTCTTCAGCCTTCGCGCAAGTCGAGTCGCACATAGTCGGTTCGGCATTTCAGTAGTAAACCATAGATATATATATATATATATATATATATATATATATATGTATATGTATATATGTATGTGTGTGTGTGTGTATATATATATATATATATATATATATATATATATATATATATATATGTTGCCTTAGGGTCCTGTCTTTGTAGTCTGTCTCCTACAGGTTACTGCGAGGCACTCTGTGCCTAACATGTAAGGCATTCTCTTGCACATCAGCAAGACAAACAGCACCAGAACACTAGATCCAGGGAACTGAACTTTGCCTACGACATAAATAGAGCATGCTGGAGCAACTGGTATGGGTCTCAGAGGATCTCTGCACACTTGAATAAGCTGTCCATATACACGAGCAGAGTTCATCCCTAAACCCTATTCAAAAGAAATCTTGATCATTTGGAGGGAAATCACAAATTCACCTCCAATGTCTATGATGGCCTAAGGTTGACAGTAAGTAAATAATCCGCCCACATAACCCTTAGATTCCTTTTTACTAACATACCCTATCACATAGCTGTCCAAAGAACTATAGGACAAAACTGGGTTAGGGTGCACAGTTAAGTTTGTAAAGACTCTGGTGGTAGTTAGCCTAGTATAAACTTATGAACCTATAATATTATTGGGTTGGATTCTAAAACTCCGGGGCAGCAGTACATAGTTTGTATGATGGAAATGTAAGTGCTGCCCTGACCTGTTGAAGATGATGATTTTCCACATGCAGTGGTGGGAGGAGTAATGCATTAAACTTTTGCAGTCTACTGCTGCAGTACAGTGAGATTCTGAAATTTATGTTGCAGATGACTTGCATTTGATATGCAGGGTGGATCTTGACTAGGAGCGGAGAGGCCACAGAGGCATTTTGCTGTATAGTCTACAGTGCTTACATTTGTAAAGGCAGATGGTGAAAATGGGTGAGTGTCATGAAGGATACATGAACTATGATGAGGAAGGATTGACAAACTACATAGGTGTAGATGGAACACATCAGATACCACAGTGGGCTTCTGCTGATGAGGCAGCAGTAGAAGAAACCTTTAAAAAAAAGATGGGGGGGGGGCACTGACATACCAGGAACATCCAATTGATGTACACAATCCCTTTTCAGCTTTTCTGGTATATTGGAGCTAGGAAGATGGAGAAAGGTAAAGACAGTATAGTGACCTGTGTGCAATATGCAAGCACACAGAAATCTTAATCTGTTTTTATGACATTGGTGTCAGAAGAAAAATTCAAACGAGTCACATCTGCCTCAGGTGATGAAAAACGTCTTTATTAGCAGCTAACCAGATTACATAGCATGTTGGCCAAGATGATCTCCTCTGGTCAACTTGTTTACTGACATCAACTTTTATACTGCAAGCAAAACAACTTTTTGTTACATTTCTGACCGTTGACAGTTGGCTATGAAAAACATATAGGATAAACATGTTTATCACAAATCACCTCAAACCAACAGTTAGTACAGAATGTTCAAGAAGTACAGAATGTTCAGTTCAACAATGGTAGCTCAAATTTTCCAGGAGACACAGCCTGCTTCAGTAAATTAACTCTTACTCGGCCGTGCGTCCTTATCCCAGGCTTCACTGAGCTATAACCAAATCTCTTTATTCTGAAATGCAGAAAACAGTTATTATTCAGGTTCATAAGCAATGCTGCATTTTGTTCACAGATGAGGCCCATCTTTGATAGGCATATCCCAACAAATAACATGTTCACTTTGCAAGAAGAGGAAAGAGACAAATAACAGTATGTTTTAAAACTTTTTCTTTTAACATTTCCCCCCTGAAAACACTTTTATTTGTCTTTTTATTTCAGCAATATATGGTAAAAACTGAGTTTTTCTTTGCATACATTACTTCATTGGCAAGACAAATTTTTAAACTTCAAAAACATTTGCAAAAAGTCACATTTCAATGTATTCACTTTCACCAGTCTGTTGCAATTGCCGGTACATTGTCTTCGTAACAGCAGTATCAACCAGTCTTTGTAGAAGACCTCTGATACAGGGTATGCAACAGCAACCACATACCACCACGATAGCCACAGCGACTCCAACGGACACCAGGAAACTGCTGATGAGATGACTCCATTTTCCAAACCACGCTTGTAGAAAGTCTGTAAAGGGATTACTTACCCCAGAGTTCTCTGCCAATTCTTCGGATAACATTTCCAAACCTTTCAAAGCTCGAGTGATACTTCCATCAGGCGCAGTGTTGTTTGGAATATACGTACAACAGAAAGTCCCAAACATCTTGCAAACTCCTCCTTCTTTGGCCAGGAGCATATCCAACGCAATTCGATTCTGCCATGCCACCTGCGAAGTGGCCTCCAGTTGTTCAGCAATTCCTTTCAATGCATCTTTGGTATAGTTCACAAAACGCTGCTGGTTATAGTAAATGTAGCCAGTCCACATTCTTATTAGGTTGAATCCAGACAAAGATGGATGTAAAACCAGCTGCTATTTGGTTTATTGCTTTGTATTCATCAGGTACGCCTCTTGGTACGCCAATGCTATCGATGTATGTAGACACCGTTATCGAAAGATTCCTTCGGTGCCTCTCTTTCTCCTACTCAACCACTTCGGCTTTATTTCAGGTTCTCTTACAAAATTGCTTGCTGGAACTGGGAAAATGTAGAATGGCAGAATTAACTTTACAAGTGCACAAGTTCCCTTCCAGGGAATCGTAAGCCTTGATCTGAGTTTGTTGTCTCCACATAACCACCATATGTTTGCTAAACTATGCGTTTGGTTCTCCAGAAGTGGATTCTCATTGCCATTCACAGTAACATTGCAATAGTTCTGTCCCATATTGCCATAATTTTTCCCTGTGCCATCTCTGGAAATGCACATATACGAACCTGGATAGGAAATCGCTGCAGGCGGTTTCTCAACTTTACTTATGACTGGAAAACGCTGAGTTTCATTTTTGCATTTATCTTCAGTTTTGTTGAAGAATAATTTTAACAGACACGTTAGGTTACCTTCATCTCGTATCAATGGGACTGTCGCTAGTTGCTGTTTACCTTCAGCACAAGAAATACAGTTCTCACTATGTGCTTCTCGGGTACTATATCTAACCCAAGATAACCATTCATTATGGTGTACGAATCCCGTCACGAGTAACAGTTGTTCTTCTTCTGTGAAGGCAAAATCTGCTTTACTTGTCGCATTCTTAAGGCTTTGTACTTTAAGTTGGAGGGTCCCCAAAGGATCAGTTCTAGTTGGAAGGGACACTCTGATTCCATAAACTCCTGAATCACTTTCTTGTCGTGACACAATGGTTATAGCAATTACTTCGGTACCTTGGAAATGTGCAATTTTTGTTCATTGTTGCCTGCTTTTATCTTTCTCTGGTATCACTGCACCACTTGTTTCCCATCCATTTACATCTGTTGACCACCAAACATTTGACCAGGACTTAGTCTGTATTGCACAAGTATTTTGCATGAGTCAAGAAATTATTATTGTTCCATTTAGAACAGTCCAAAATTCCTTCACAAAGTTTCACCTTAAACACAGTAGTAACACCTGTTTGCGCTTGCAGCACCACCATTCATTTTTCTCTTGCAACTGTTCCTTCTTGTATGGACATATTTACTTTCGCCACCAAAATCATCATCATGTGACAGTTCAAGTACCAGTTGAACATGGCCATCCTCCCTAAGGACTACCTCGCGCCATTGGTTTCTTCACTGGGTTTGAGACAAACTAACCCCTATTGGGCTAATCCCCCTTTGTAGCCCGACTTTGCGCTCAGAGGTCCGGTGGAGTTTGACCAATATCAATGGTAGAAGGAAGAGCCTTGAGTTTTTTTTACAGTGGGTGATATGAATCCACGAAGTCCTCTCAGCGATCTTTACAGCCATAGGTGTAGAGATAAGTACTTGGTATGGGCCTTCCCACCTGGGGGATGACCAATTCTTTCTCTTCACAATTCGGATCCACACCCAGTCCCCGGGTGTCACGCTTAACAAGGTTTCATTTCTGGAATCTGCAAAGGAGTCATTGGTTACAAGAGATTTGACATTTAGCAGCTTCTTAATATAATCCGCTAGATCCTCACCCCCCTCACGTTCCGCTGGCAACAATCCTTGCCACTGCGGGACGTAATATAGTCTCCCAAACAAAAGTTCAAATGGTGTAAGTCCTTTGTAGGAAGGTGAGATTCGCTTATACAGGAGTGCTAAAGGAAGGCACGCAGTCCATGATCTATGTTTCTGCCATCAGTTTGCGGAGCTTACTCTTCAAGACACCGTTGTGTCTTTTCACCAGTCCAGCTGATTGGGGATGGTAAGCACAATGGTGTTTGAGATCAATTTGAAACACTTGACCCAACTTCTGAACAATCTGGTTAACAAAATGAGACCCATTATCACTTTAAATGCGTCTTGGTAAACCAAATAGGGGAATTATTTCTGTAGTCGAAAGCTTTGCTACTGTTTGTGCATTCAGGTGCTTTACTGGAAAAGCTTCTACCCATTTAGAAAAAGCATCAATAATGACTAAACAGAACCATTTTCCCTCTGAGGGTGTCAATTCAATAAAGTCCATACAGTGTGTGTGGAATGGATATGGAGGGGTAGGGAATGCCTGCTGAGACTTTTTAACTCCCCCCTAAGCATGATACTTTGCACATAATAAACAAGATAAACAAAATTGCTTTGCATAAGTTGAAAACCCCGTACACCAAAACACCTTAGACACTATTTGAATCATCGTCTGTACTCCTACATGGGCAGGTTCATGGCTAACCAATGCCGCATACCTAAAAAGGTTTGAGGGTAATACCATTTTGCCATCTGATGCCCTATACAACCCATCCTGTTGAGTGATACCATATTTTACCCAACGACATTTTTCCTTCTGTGTTGTCAATGTTTGCATTACTTTTAGTGTCTCTAAGTCTAAGAGGTGTCCGGGCTCTAAATCATTGTCATGTAAAAGCAAATCATTTTCTTGAGCTGCCTTTTTTGCAGCCATATCAGCAAGTGCATTTCCCCTGGCGACAGGATCTTTTCTGTTGGTATGTGCGGAACATTTACATATCGCTATCTGAAGTGGTAGTTGCACTGCATCTAACAACTGTAAAATTAAATCTCTGTGATTTATTGGTTTGCCTGTTGCAGTAACCACTCCCCTATTCTTCCATTGTTGAGCGAAAACATGTACAGTGGAGAAAGCATATTGACTATCTGTATAAATTGTCACTTTTTTACCCTCCCCTAAGGTACAAGCTCGAGTCAAAGCCACCAACTCAGCTGCTTGTGCAGAATAAATGTTTGACAATCTTTTTGCCTCCAAAACTTCAGTTTCTGTGGTGACAGCATACCCTACTAGTGTTTTTCCTACAGTGTCCTCCTTTGCTGTTCTGTCTACAAACAATACGAGATCAGAATCTACCAACGGAATATCCGTTAAATCTGGTCGGGGAAGCACTTTGTCATGAATGCTCTCTAAACAAACGTGTGGAGTACCTTCTGGAGTCAGCAAAAGTGTCGCCGGATTAAGAGTAGTACATCTTTCTATGGTCATATGAGGCTGTGTCAGCAGCACTGTCATACATGACAAATGTCGACTAGGAGATAAAAAGGTTATCTTATCTGGCAAAAGTATAGTAGCTACTGAATGTGGAACCCGCAATTGTAATGGGTGAAACAAAACTAATGATGCTGAGGCTTGTACTGCCATGGCGGCTGCCACTACAGCTTGAGCACAATGTGACAATGCCCTTGCAACAGGATCTAATCTGGAGGAGTAGAATGCTATCAGTCTTTTTATCCCCATGTACTTGTACCAGAACCGAAGTCATATATCCTCCCTTACAATCAACCATTTGTACAAATGACTTAGAATAGCTCGGAAAACCTAAAACAGAGGATCCTGCTATCAATTGCTTAATTGTATTAAATGCCTGTATTGCCGTATTTGTCCACTGTATATAATTTTTAGCTGCCATGGGAGTGCCATAGATTAGTGCGGTCAATGGCCCTACTTCCTCAGCATAGTTAGGGAGAAAAAAGCAATTGCTTATATCTATGACGGAAAAATATCTGTGCTGAGGTAGTAAATCATTAAGTAATGTATAGGGGTCAGGGACCACCGGTGCTCTTGGGATCACAGGCGAATTAACTGCTTGTAAATCCTGAACCAACCTCCATGACCCATCCAGTTTCTTTACAGGAAACAACGGAGTATTGCTGGGCAAATCTGGGCATTCAACAAGAATTCCTACCTGTTTTAGCTGCTCAATGACTGGCTTCAGAAAGTTTAATGGCCCAACGTCCTTGCCCTGCTGGTCCTGACCTTAACTGCATAGGTTGGTCTACTGTTGCAAAGCAACCTTGGGTACTACGGGAATTTGCGGGTAAATTGGAGGGGTCACAACGTTTCCTTGAGCAGCCAGTAACCCACCCTGCTGTACAGATCCCACATCTTCAGACTGATATTGAGGAGGTTCCGCCGTTATGGCAGCAGCAATTTCCCCATATGGTGGGGCAGTTGCCTGCCTTTGTACCGCACAAACTGTAACTGCTTGTCCTCCTTATGTAAAAATAAAGCTACTTTTCCACTTGGCACCAGTGATCCCTTTTGATTTATTTTTTCTTTTTCCTGGCACTGTTTTTTCTTTTATAGCTCGTTTATTTGCCTCTTCTAACCGTTTTTGTGCTTGGGGAAATCCCAATTGTCTTTGTTTTTTAGTTCTAGTTCCCACATCTCTTTTCAAATCTCTAACAATTTTGCACAGGCATTCTTATTCAGGGTACCATCAAAATCATATTTCAACTTCCACTTTTTCAAAAATTTAACATTGTTTTTGTTTAAACCTTTTATATACTTTGATGTCTCACTCTCACATTTGCAGCAACTCGAACCCATGTTTCCCCTAGTTTTCTTATTTTAGGACTGTATCAAAGTTATTTTACAGGGCTTATTATAAAATGGGGCTATCTTAACGGGTGATCCTAACAAAATAATCTTAACAAGTAGTCCTACCCACCCTTAACTAAAAATAAAACCCTTGTCGACCAGATTAAATTAAAAGAAAATGTATTTTTCATCCTGCCTGAACCAGATGAGACTCCGTGTCCCCTTTTGGTTCAGAAACCGTCCCTCAGATAGGATTCAGAGAGCGGCCGGCCTCCTTTCAACGACAAATCAGTCGGAGGTCTTTCAGTTGAGGGAATCTTAAGATGAGAGACCCTCACCAGCACAGGTTTTTCGGTCTCTCTGTTGGTCTGATCCGTATCTTCGTAGAGGTTTCTGGTCCGAAGGACCAAAATGTCAGAAGAAAAATTCAAACGAGTCACATCTGCCTCAGGTGATGAAAAACTTCTTTATTAGCAGCTAACCAGATTACACAGCATGTTGGCCAAGATGATCTCCTCTGGTCAACTTGTTTACTGACATCAAATTTTATACTGTTGACAGTTGGCTATGAAAAACATATAGGATAAACATGTTTATCACAAATCACCTCAAACCAACAGTTAGTACAGAATGTTCAAGAAGTACAGAATGTTCAGTTCAACAATGGTAGCTCAGATTTTCCAGGACACACAGCCTGCTTCAGTAAATTAACTCTTACTCGGCCGTGCGTCCTTATCCCAGGCTTCACTGAGCTATAACCAAATCTCTTTATTCTGAAATGCAGAAAACCGTTATTATTCAGGTTCATAAGCAATGCTGCATTTTGTTCACAGATGAGGCCCATCTTTGATAGGCATATCCCAACAAATAACATGTTCACTTTGCAAGAAGAGGAAAAAGACAAAACAGTATGTTTTAAAACTTTTTCATTTAACAATTGGGATACCAGTTTGGCGGAGGGGTGGTGGTACACATGCATGCAATGGTGTCTGCAAGATACAGTATCCCACCTCCCGATTGCTGGGTAGTGTTTCAGGTTACTTGGGACAAAGCACTGTAATGCTGCTAAACATCCATTATTATACAATGCCTCCCCTAAAACGTGCACGCTGATTGGCCAGCCCAACCCGCGTGCCAGTTGTGAATCCCTCAATAAACTAAATATTTTCCGTTAGTATAAAACACTGTCTCGCTATGTTAAAAGAGTTTAACATAGCGAAACAGGTTTAAAAAAAAGCAACGGAGATCTCCGTTGCTTTTTTTAAAGCTGTCTCGCTATGTTAAACTCCTTTAACATAGCGACACAGTGTGTAAAAAGCAACGGAGATCTTGCGATCTCCGCTGCTTTTTTTTTTAAAGCTGTCTCGCTATATTAAATGGGTTTAACATAGTGAGACAGCTTTAAAATAAGCAACGGAGATATCCGTTGCTTATTTTAAAGCTGTCTCGCTATGTTAAACCCATTTAACATAGCGAGACAGTAAAAAAAGCAACGGAGATCTTGCGTTCTCCGTTGCTTTTGCCCACAGTTCTGATGTACTGCGCAGGCGCGCAGTACATCAGAACTGCCGCAAAATACCAGACAGCTGTGGAAGGGCAGTAAAGAGGCATTATACAATGCCATTATTTAAGAAAAGTAATTATTTCTTATCTTAAATAATGTCATTGTATAATAGCAATAACCCACTTCTGGGTTCTAGAACGTAAGTGCTTTCACGGGCTTTCCCGCTTCATCAGACGTATCAAATAACAGACAGAGCAGCTCGCATATATATATATAATATTTAAAATACTTAATTAGTCAATTAATCAAAAGCATACGATTTAAAGTGCTAATACTTAATAAAACATAAAATAGGTTTAAAAACTGATGTTGCTCTAAACCTGATCAAAAACATGTATATAGGCATAATAGATTCTAATTCTAATTATTTATTTATTCATCATTCATCTATAGTAATGTTAATCAACATTTTTTAAGTATTAACATACGTATTTATATATTTATGTATTTATATATTCATATATTTATATTCTGTATTCATATATGTTTATATATTTATACACATACACTTATATATATTTATTTATTAACATATACAGTTATTAACAACATAGTTTATATTTAATTATAATTAATTTTATTATATTTAATTATGGTTAGTGAGTTTTTATTTTTATTCACAATATCATTAGAGTATCAAAGTAATACACTTATTTTTAATGGTCTATTAATATAATTAATTATATATAATCTAAGGTAGAACGGCAGATTTTGCACCTGGAATACTGTCTCAGCATACCTTTTCTTACCTAATTGATGATAACAACTATAATTCTTTCTAAACTATGTACCTGTTCTTACCTATAGCATATGAGGAGCATGCATCAATTGATTTTGTATATTGTTATAGAATATGAATGTGCTATTACACAACAGACGTTATTTTAGCATAGGTTTTAATGATGCTTCGTTTACATGAATTTGAATCTATTATGCCTATATACATGTTTTTGATCAGGTTTAGAGCAACATCAGTTTTTAAACCTATTTTATGTTTTATTAAGTATTAGCACTTTAAATCGTATGCTTTTGATTAATTGACTAATTAAGTATTTTAAATATTTTATATATATATATATGCGAGCTGCTCTGTCCGTTATTTGATACGTCTGATGAAGCGGGAAAGCCCGTGAAAGCGCTTACATTCTATGTCTTGTCCTGTTGTTTTTGTGAATTAAATCGTTATTCTAACTTCGCTGCTTGGATTTATTTGAAGCTAGAGATCGGTGGATTTATATCTCTCTCTCTCTCTTTCTATATATATATATATATAGATACACACACACATACAGTGGATATAAAAAGTGTGCACACCCCTGTTTAAATGCCAGGTTTTGTGATATAAAAAATGAGACCACAATAAATCATTTCATTTAATGTGGCCTATAACCTGTACAATTCAATTGAAAAACAAAAAAAATCTGTTGGGGGAAAAATATAAACAATAAAAAACATACAATACGCTGGTTGCAAAAGTGTGCACACTCTTAAACTAATACTTTGTGTGCACATCCTTAAACTAATACTTTGTTGAAGCACCTTTTGATTTAATTACAACATTCAGTCTTCTTGGGTACACACCTGCCATCAATTAAAGAGACTCTGATTAATCCCAAATAAAGTTCAGCTGTCCTAGATGGATTTTCCTGACATTTACTCAGTTGCTTGCTACAGCAAAAGCCATGGTTTACAGAGAGCTTATAAACCATTCAAAGGGATCTCATTGTTGAAAGGTATCAGTCAAGAGAAGGGTACAAAAAAATTTCTACAGCATTGAATGTGCCATGGAACACAGTGAAGGCAGTCATCAAAAAGTGGAGAAAATATGGGACAACAATGATTTTGCAAAGAAATGGACGTCCCTCCAAAATTGATGAAAAGACAACGAAAACTGGTCAGGGCGGCTGCCAAGAGACCTACAGCAACACTGAAGGAGCTGCAGGATTTTCTAACAAGTACTGGTTGTGTACTACATATGACAGCAGTTTCCCGTATTCTCTATATGTCTGGAATGTGGGGTAGGGTTACAAGACGGAAGCCTTTACTTACATAGAAAAACATCCAGGCCCAGCTAAAATTTGCAAAACTATACATAGTCTCCCAAAAGCATGTAGGAAGATGTGTTATGGTCTGATGAGACCAAGGTTGAACTTTTTGGCCACAATTTCAAAGGTATGTTTGGCATAAAAGCAACACTTTGCATCTCCAAAAGAACACCATCCCCACAATGAAGCATGGTGGTGGCAGTGTCATGCCTTGGGGTTGCTTTTCTTCAGCTGGAACTGGGGCTTTAGTCAAGGTGGAGGGAATTCTGAACAGTTACAAATACCAGTCACTTTTGGCCCAAAACCTTTAGATGTCTGCTAGAAAGCTGAAGATGAAGAGGGATTTTACCTTTCAACACGACAATGACCCCAAGCATACATCCAAATCAGCAAAAGAATGGCTTCACCAGAAGAAAATTAAAGTTTTGGAGTGGCCCACCCAGACCTAAATCCAATAGAAAATCTGTGGGATGACCTGAAGACGGCTGTGCACAATAGATGCCCTCACAATCTGACAGATTTGGAGCACTTTTGCAAGGAAGAGTAGGCAAATATTGAAAAGTCAAGATGTGCCATGCTGATAGACTCCTACCCAAAAAGACTGAATGCTGTAATTAAAGGACCACTACGGGTAAATGCTGAAAAAACATATATTTTTTATCTAGTCATGATTTTCTGCACCTCCTAAAGCTGCTTTAATCCAAAATAGTATTCATTCTTATTTTTATTATTTTTGTTCTCCTGTCTGCCCTCATGGGGGCAGACATCCCCATGAGACTATTTGGCTAAATCTGTCCCAAAATGCAGTCTGACAGCTCTGATTGTGAGAACAATTAGCCCTACCTTTTGTTGTCAGATCAGGCTTCCATTCACTTTGAATGGAAAACCTGAAAAATATTCCCACGTTTAACAGTCAGTAGATCAAGTGCCACTGACTGTCCTGCACTGAGTTTTACAAATGTTGTTCATACTGATGCACTACACATTTTCTGAAAGAAGCTTAGAAAAGTGTCACCTAATTACAGAGATAAAAAAGACTTTTTACAGAGAGCAATTTTGTTACTGTCAGTTCCAGACCAAGTTACTCCTCCCATCTCCACTCCTCCTATGAGCCAGAGTCTCAGATTTCCAGCTAGGCTAGGTTCAGCTAATTAGCAACCCTGCATGACAATAGACATCAAAGAAATGTCAGCCTGGTGTACCACTAAAACTGTTCCC